>NC_056742.1:534237633-534248305 GCF_019279795.1 Protopterus annectens | reverse complement strand
TCAGAGCCCTCAGACAAAGAATATATCAACACAACTATGCTATACTAAAAAACAAAGAAACCAGTGCTTTATTTAAGCATATAAAGGTACATCCGACACATTATTTTAAATTTATTGTACTTGAACAAGTAGACCTGGGTCCATGAGGGGGGCCTGATGATGACTTCCTTGAATATTTAGAGCTCAAGTGGCAGATCAAATTAAATGCATGTCAACCACCTGGGCTCAATGACAAGTTATCCATTAGTTCTGTATTATAACTAAAATCAGCTTTTTTATGTGGTTTTATTCAAGATCTGTGGTTTAAATCATACTTTAATACACAATACATTAATGTCTATGTGGTTGGTAGGTGGCAACTGGTATGTTGTAGTGGGCAGTTACTGTGATTATGTGTTACTGTCTGTTTAAACTGCTCAATTATTTTACAGGAAATTATGTTTGCTTTGTCAACCAATGGCTGTAAGGGTTAGGGTATTTAAATATGGCATTTTTTGTTTGTTCTTGTTCTGATGAAATCTTGTGATTTTGACGAAAGCGCTTAACTTTTTTCAATACATTTTCTGGATTTAGTGCTGCAGTGTTCCTTTGGTGATCCTCTTCATATATTTTTTACCCACAAAAAGAAATGTACTCCTTGAAAAGCTTGAGTTTGTCTGTATTAGCTCAAAGTCTGTACTACTTCAGACTGTCTTGGACTTTCCAATGATTATTTAAGTCATCATTAACAATTTTTGTCTTAACAAGAATTTCATCGAGGTAGCACTGCGTAATACTACACGAATAAGTATACCGTGGGTCAGTTGGTTCGTTTTCTTTTTGCCTGATGGCTGCCCCAAATATCACTCACAAACAATACAGATCTACGAAAACAGTCCTTTGTGCATATTAATAGCAAAAACTACCTGGAAGAATCTTCATTTTCATCTGAAGGTAAACATTTATTAAGTTAGGCTTTGCAAAATGCTTCTTATTCCTGACAGAAATGCAAATATGGCCATTATCAATGGCAGTGAATACTTTACAATAGGTTTCTGATAACGTAAATACCTCCACAAATATGCATGCCTTATTTTCTCCTCTTTATTATAGGCTGTCTGGGCAAGACCCACTTGCTCCATTTCAGTTTTGATAAAGGTTTTGCATTTTGCAGCTCTGTGGTTCTTGCTGTTCCTTGGGTCATGGTGCAGATGTCATTGAGCGTGGTCCTTGCTGTTCCTTGGGTCATGGTGCAGATGTCATTGAGCATGGTTCTTGCTGTTCCTTGGGTCATGGTGCAGATGTCATTGAGTGTGGTCCTTGCTGTTCCTTGGGTCACGGTGCAGATGTCATTGAGCATGGTCCTTGCTGTTCCTTGGGTCACGTTGCAGATGACATTGAGCATGGTCCTTGCTGTTCCTTGGGTCACGGTGCAGATGTCATTGAGCGTGGTTCTTGCTGTTCCTTGGGTCACAGTGCAGATGTCATTGAGCAGACAGCATCAAACCTTGAGTCAGCATTTTATTCTCATGGTTCCTGAGCTGCTAACTGCACTTTGATCAGCTGGAATGCAGTTAGGGCTTTACCCCGCTACACCACTGGTAGCATCTGAATTTTTAACGTAATTTTAAAAATTTGTATATGGGGCAAACTAACCAGTACTGAATGCACCCAGCAATTCCAAGCCAGAGGTGTAATAATTTCTCAGATGACTGCAAAGACAGTGTCAAAAATTTGAGATGGACAGTCTTCAGACAAAAGTACACAGCAAAATGTCAGCTAGGAAAGACTGCTTGACTGTAGTAGGATGTTGGATTAATTAAGCATGATTAAAATGCATTATCCAATCATTTTATACTAGAGTACAAAATGTAATTTGAGGAGTAAGGCATTCTGTGATTTGTGCACTGTGATGTTACATCATTTGACATCGTTAAAGGTGTTTTAGCACGGGCACATACTTTGGCATAGATCATGTGTGCCATAGTGTACAGACTAACTCAGCAAAGAAGATAAACTTTGTCCAAATCCATGCATGCTTGTTATATTACTAGTTTCCAAATTAAAGTCTTTTGTCTTAATAATTATATTGTCTATGTCCCATCTTTTATTCCATATTGAGGGTATATGCCATAGGAAATATGGCCAGTTATACTGCTTGGAGTGGGAGAGACCTGGAATTTTTGTGTACATTCCTAAAAATCTTGGCTACAGCCCTGAGTTTCACTCCACCTACACCTAGAATATCAGTGCAAAAACAAATGAAAGAACACCTGTACCTAGTTATTATGAATTTTCTTGTGGCAAAATGATTAGCAGCTAGCAGTGGCTCAACAAATCGTACCTTACTTTTGCTGCTAGTAGATCAGAAGAGTGTGGGTTTGATTCCCCAAACCTACCCCAAGTGATTGGATTAATGTTTTATTACCATCACTGTAGAGCAGCACGAGGGGGTGCTGCAACCTGTATGAGACATTAAATCGCACCTCCATCTCTGCCTGACATAGTATGAGACATTAAATCGCACCGCCATCTGTGCCTGACATAGTATGAGACATTAAATCACACTGCCATCTGTGCCTGACATAGTATGAGACATTAAATCGCACCGCTATCTATGTCTGACATAGTATGAGACATTAAATCGCACCGCCATCTGTGCCTGACATAGTATGAGACATTAAATCGCACCGCCATCTGTGCCTGACATAGTATGAGACATTAAATTGCAACCGCCATCTGTGCCTGACATAGTATGAGACATTAAATCGCACCACAATCTGTGCCTGACATAGTATGAGACGTCAAATTGCACCGCCATCTGTGCCTGACATAGTATGAGACATTAAATCGCACTGCCATCTGTGCCTGACATAGTATGAGACATTAAATTGCACTGCCATCTGTGCCTGACATAGTATGAGACATTAAATCGCAACGCCATCTGTGCCTGACATAGTATGAGTCATTAAATCACACCACCATCTGCGCCTGACATAGTATGAGACATTAAATTGCACAGCCATCTGTGTCTGACATAGTATGAGACATTAAATCGCACCGCCATCTGTGCCTGACATAGTATGAGACATTAAATCGCACCACCATCTGTGCCTGACATAGTATGAGACATTAAATCGCACCACCATCTGTGCCTGACATAGTATGAGATATTAAATCGCACCGCCATCTGTGCCTGACATAGTATGAGACATTAAATTGCACCGCATCTGTGCCTGACATAGTATGAGACATTAAATTGCACCACCACCTGTGCCTGACATAGTATGAGACATTAAATCGCATCACCATCTGTGCCTGACATAGTATGAGACATTAAATCGCACCACCATCTGTGCCTGACATAGTATGAGACATTAAATCGCACCGCCATCTGTGCCTGACATAGTATGAGACATTAAATTGCACAGCTATCTATGCCTGACATAGTATGAGATATTAAATCGCACCGCCATCTGTGCCTGACATAGTATGAGACATTAAATCGCACCGGCATCTGTGCCTGACATAGTATGAGACATTAAATCGCACCACCATCTGTGCCTGATATAGTATGAGACATTAAATTGCACCGCCATCTGTGCCTGACGTAGTATGAGACATTAAATTGCACCTCCATCTGTGCCTGACATAGTATGAGACATTAAATCGCACCGCTATCTGTGCCTGACATAGTATGAGACATTAAATAACACCTCCATCTCTGCCTGACATAGTATGAGACATTAAATCGCACCACATATGTGCCTGACATAGTATGAGGCATTAAATCACACTACTATCTGTGCCTCACATAGTATGAGACATTAAATTGCATTGCCATCTGTGCCTGACATAGTTTGAGACTAAATTGCACCGCCATCTGTGCCTGACATAGTATGAGACATTAAATCATACCGCCACCTGTGCCTGACATAGTATGAGACAGTAAATCGCACCGCCATCTGTGCCTGACATAGTATGAGACATTAAATCGCACCGCCATCTGTGCCTGACATAGTATGAGACATTAAATTGCACCACCATCTGTGCCTAACATAGTATGAGACATTAAATCACACCACCATCTGTGCCTGACATAGTATGAGACATTAAATCGCACCGCCATCTGTGCCTGACATAGTATGAGACATTAAATCACACCACCATCTGTGCCTGACATGGTATGAGACATTAAATCGCACCGCCATCTGTGCCTGACGTAGTATGAGACATTAAATTGCACCTCCATCTGTGCCTGACATAGTATGAGACATTAAATAACACCTCCATCTCTGCCTGACATAGTATGAGACATTAAATCACACCGCCATCTGTGCCTGACAAAGTATGAGACAATTAAATCACACCACCATCTGTGCCTGACATAGTATGAGACATTAAATCGCACCGCCATCTGTGCCTGACATAGTATGAGACATTAAATCGCACCGCCATCTGTGCCTGACATAGTATGAGACATTAAATTGCACCATCTGTGCCTGACATAGTATGAGACATTAAATCGCACTGCCATCTGTGCCTGACATAGTATGAGACATTAAATTGCACCGCCATCTGTGCCTGACATAGTATGAGACATTAAATCGCACCGCCATCTGTGCCTGACATAGTATGAGACATTAAATCACACCACCATCTGTGCCTGACATAGTATGAGACATTACATTGCATTGCCATCTGTGCCTGACATAGTATGAGACGTTAAATCATACCGCCATCTGTGCCTGACATAGTATGAGACATTAAATCGCACCACCATCTGTGCCTGACATAGTATGAGACATTAAATCGCACCGCCATCTGTGCCTGAGATAGTATGAGACATTAAATCGTACCACCATCTGCGCCTGACATAGTATGAGACATTAAATCGCACCGCCATCTGTGCCTGACATAGTATAGCTCAGGTGCATGTAAAAGATCCCAAGACTTGTATCAAAAAGCGTAAGAGTGCTTAGAAACTTAACACTAAGATCAAATATAAAAAATTCACTAAAAGATTAAAAATGGATATCAATACATAACAAAACTATGTACAAATATATAGTATTTCTATGTGTGTGTGTGTGTGTGTGTGTGTGTGTGTGTGTGTGTGTGTGTGTGTGTGTGCCTGTGGATGTGTGTGTATATCTGTGTATATGTGTGTGTGTGTGTGTGTATCTGTGTGTGTGTATGTGTGTGTGTGTCTGTGTGCGTATGTGTGTGCGTGTGATTGATTTAGATCTGGATGATATATAACCAATGTGAGATATAAGGCAGCAATGATTGATTTAGATCTGGATGATATATTCCATTATCTGTGTGTGCGTGTGTGTGTACATGTGTGTGTCTGTGTGCGTGAGTGTGTGCGTGCGTATGTGTGTGTGTGCGTGTGCGTGTGTCTGTGTGTGCATGTGTGTGTGTGTCTGTGCATATGTGTGTGCGTGTGTGTATATCTGTGTGCGTGTGTGTGTGTGTGTGTCTGTCTGTGTGCATGCGTGTGTGTGTGCATGCGTACGTGTGTGTGCGTGTGTGAGTGTGCCTGTGTGTGTGTGTGTCTGTGTGCGTATGTGTGTGTGTGTGTGTATATATCTGTGTGTGCGTGTGTGTACGTGTCTGTCTGTGTGCGTGTGTGCGTATGTGTGTGCGTGTGTCTGTGTGCGCGCGCGTGTGTGTGTGTGTGTGCGCTCATGCACATGTGTGCAGAGTGATGACCACAGCTAACCGATTTCATTCTCAGCCTACAAATAAAGTAAACAACATGAGAAGTCAAGCTAAAAGTATTATAATGAAGGGCAGAGAAAAAAGGTGAGGGATTAGTTTTAGTGAAGGTAGAATTAAAGGTGGAATTGAAGGTGGAGATGATTAGGCAACATGCATCTTGTTAAAGCACTTGTAGCTAAATAACCCCATGCTGTTATCAATTATGTTTCACCAATCAATACCTAATTCATGCTGTAATGGAAGATAACTCCTATTTTGCATTATACAAAATTTATCCACAATGTGCTTACCATAAACATGAAGCACAGGAAGACTGCTTCTATCTAGAGTTTTCCATTGGCAAGTGATATATTGTAATATGTCCCATGCAGAAAATAATGTCCATTGCTAAAGCGTTCAAACCCCACTTTTATCAAAAGTACACTGTCTGTTTACACTGTAAGAAAACATATTCAGAAGTTTCATTTGTATTACAAACAGAATATAATCATTCTCAATGCTGTTTATATTGTGTTAAACCTTTAAATGGCCATTTTTGAATAATGATCACCAAAGAAAACAATAAACCATTAAATTTAAACTGTCTGTGATGAATGGTTGTATTAACATGATCAGGGGTTATTTCCCCAAGGATCAATATAATAAAAGTGAGACATAATAGAGTTATAGCAATACCATCCCTTTCCATGCAAGTTATGCATAGGTTCATAGGTTCATAGGTTGGTACTAGGCTATCAGCCCTAGGGCCCCTATACAAAACCAGCCAACAATTCCCTGCTATTTCTTCCCATTATGTTTTGTTTATTGTGATGACAAGGTTTAGATCCCTGGAGCGTAGCTCTGAGGGATTGGGATTTCTTGGCCTTGTATGTTAAGCAGGATCGTCTCTGAGTAGGCGATGCTTGACACAGAGTATAGCTGGAGTTTTTAAGGGCGGTCAGTAGGGCATCTGCTTTAGGCCTGTGATTCTTTAGTGAGGTATTTCTGAGGGCCTCCCCAGTTTGCAGATGTCTTGAGAGGGTACATACCAAATGGGGCGTTGTATTCTATAATGGGTCTAATGAGGGATGAGTACAGTGGGACAATGACCTCCTTTTTTCTGGATGAAAAGCCCTTTGTGATGAGGTGTGCCACATAGAAGGATTTCCTGACTGTTGTGGTGATGTCACTGTCCACCTGTGTCCCTAAGTCTCTTATCACACTTTCTGTGTTTAGTGTACTGCCACCTATATGGTAATTCATGGATACATGTTTTTGCACTGCTATTTACTTAAACCAACATTTCCTATAATATTCTAAAACATTCCCAGCTAGATATAGTTGTTTCAACTTCCAAGAACCCACTAATTCCAAAGAGTCTTTGCATCTAACCAATAAAACTACCACAGAATATTGTCAACTTGTCTAGAAGTAGTTCGCAGAATCCTGAAAAGATTAACAGAAGTGAAACTTATATCTTTTTTGTTATAAATAATGCCATGTTTCAAGGATTTCAGTAAGGATTCCCATATAGTCAAAAAATTTCCAGAACAGAAGTGTCTAACTTAGTAGATAACAAATTACCCCCACCCCCAACAGAATGCCAGTTTAACCAGTTTAACCAGTGTAACTAAATGTAGTAGGCAAACATTTTTACTAAAAGAAAGGGATAAATATTTCTAGGTACTAATAACCCTTTTTAGTGACTGGAACAATGTTTCCTATTAAAAATAATTCCAAAAGTAGTGCCCATTATCATGTTATCAGAAAAAAGAAATATCTATTTGATATACGACGCTAAACAACTCCTTATTGAAATGTCAGCAAAACCTAAAAAAAAAGACTGAAAGCTCAGAGAAGTGTGAATCTCCTTTATAATCAACCTAAAATGAGTACCTCCAAGTGTTTTGATAAACCATTTCCTTGGCCATATTTCACCCTAGTCAGCATGAATGCCACTTTGTCTCTCCCCTGACGAAGGTCATCAGCCTAGTGGGACTAACCCAATCAACAAAGAATAAATGAATTAGTGAATAAATTTATTTTCTTTCCCTTTAATCCATCCCAGAGAATGCAGGGTACAAGAATATTTGATTTGTGAGCGCAGGGAGGATGGGCGATATTAACAAAAAGCATCCAAACTGGGGAACTCAGTGTTGAAAAGCATCATCAGTGCTAATTGTTGTGTTACGGTGACACCCATGGGCTAAAATCCAACTATTTTAATAGAAAAATTGACTTAATAAACAGCTTCATAAGCTTTATATTACTAGCCAAATAAATTCTCCTCATGTGTACATCCAACAAACCCTAATTAAATACTCCCGTTTAATTAGGATCCTTTAGTGTAGAAATGAAGGAATATACTTCATTCAGCCTACTCTTTGTAAATTCATATAATTTTCTGCCATTTATGTTAAGCAAATTCAAACTCATGGCTCACATCAGCTTTCTTAATATAAACATATATAACTTCCAGTGATTTAAATTTAAAACTGAAATGGTTGTGACAGCCATTTGCTAATGCAGTGTATCAGTGGGGCATTTTGTATCGATATCAGACATGTATTCTTGTGTTTGTACTTTAATTTGTCTTTCTCAAGTACAAAGCTTCACATTTCATATATTTAACTATGTAAACAACACCTATAGTATTACAATCAACATAATGGGAAAAGAAACAAGTTATTTTAGATGCAGGGTATTCCATTGATTTACCACATTCAGTATATGTTAACATTCTGCAATTAGAGCATTTAAAGGTACTGAATCCCCTGCTAGCACTGATGGTCTGAGGTGCACTTTGTAAGCAGTGCTTAGCAAACTTACAGTTTTAAAAATAAAATTTTATAAATAATTTACTGTTTTTGCTATATCTGTAGAAGCTAAAAAATCCCAACTCTTAAATATTCTAGTTCATGTGGTCACATTGTCTACACTATGGTCTATAGCGTATGCTGTCCTAGCAATGAAAGGCATACAGTTAGTGTTACACATCCTTTAGATTTCAGCTTGTATGTAAATTATGTCCTTCTGCATACATTTTTGTCTTGTGTAACCAATAAATTAGTTCTTCATATGGAAAAAAAAATGTTGTATTACTTTGTATAAATCATTCATGTGCATAAATCACGGTAGATCTGTCACCTCTGCATTAGTAACTCACCTGTAGTGCTTTTAAATGAAATGTGCATACAAATTACACTATAATGTGCTACTTTATGTAACTATGGAGTAATATCTTTTTTGTACAAAATATATTTTGAGAGCCTTATTTGTTAAGTCATTCAACAATCGCATAACCACGTCCTGTATTCACACTGGTGTGTAACTTTACATTTTGCCTATTTGACATTTTTAGTTTATTGCCTTCCTGCCTGCAAACATTGGCAGACTTGTCATTAGTGTGCTTAGTCCAGACTGTCTCAAGCTGTTCTGCAATAAAGTAAACAGATATGCAGATCCAGGAATAGAACTTAGTGCTGAATATTACAGATGGCACCGCCCAGCCAGATATTTATTCTCACACATAAATACGAGAACAGTAGCATCAAACAGCGCTACACCTCCTACCGAAATCACAGAAGACAACCACTCTAAGATGGGAACACAACATCTCTTTCCAAAGGTAATACTGTAATCTTCTAAGGTGATGGCCCTGTAAGGTTATGGAGGTTATACAATTTAAAGAAAAGTAGGATTTATTAATTAAAAAAGACCATTGAAATTTTAGTTATGAGATTTATTTTAAACTTACTGTTGTAATAAGAGCACATTATTCATAAACAGTACTGCTGATTTCTATTTTCCCAACTGTTCAAAGTGGATACTGTGGTAACCATTTGATAGTTCAAGACTTAGTGCGAGTGTCTGAATAGCGAGACTGAATGAGATACTAAACTGGACTTATATACATGTCCAAGACAGCTGTTTGTTGGAATATTCAATTTTCTACAAGATACAGCTTTACAGTGGAATATGAAATGTTTGACATTTGCTGTTCTTCCACATTTTTGTAGTTCTATTTTTTTGTAATTCTGGGGCTTACACTTCCAAGACTCAGAATTATAATAGGTAACTGAGTGCCCTATTTCACATAAACAGCTTCATGGCAACATTCACAGTCTGAAGATTTACAGGGGATGGTTTAGTGAAGTTAAAAGTAGATACCTTTTACAGAAAGGGTGTCAAAACAGCTTTCACAAACAAGTTGTAAGGCCAAAAAGCTGTGAGACAGTTAAATAATGCGTAGAGCAGAGAAAGGAAATTTATAATATGTGACGGGAAAAGCAAAAGTGGTTTTAAATAGGATTTTCAGTTTCCCCAGAAAATTGGAAAAGGACACAGTACATGAGCCAAGCAGTTGTTACGAGGACATGCAAACTAACATTTCCATACAACTTTCCTGTCATCTTTTCTTTCATTTTTTCCAAAGATTAATTACCTGGACTGTAACCTGTGAGCTTTTCATTAAAAATGCCTGATATAGTATAGGAAAACTGAAGGTAATTGAGTCTCGTGACTATTTACACCTTGCCATTACCCACCCTTAGACCTTATTCCCTATCTCGAGGAGAGCTATGTCAGTAAGCCTAAGGTAGATTTCTGAGTACTGTCCAGTCATGCAGGTCTTGCTTGCTGGAAGATACACTGCCTGATCTCCAGGGAGGAGCAGAGGGGAGATGCTGACTGATGAACCTGGCTCGTCACTGAGGTGTATTTATCTGCTGGAGAAGAGCTGAGTTCCTGGTTTGGTCAATAGTGGGACTGTTTGATTTGTGGAGATACAAGAGATCCCGGATGGCTGAACCCTAGTGGCAATGACAACAAGGACTAAATGTCCTCTCTGGAGGCTTTAAGATGGCAAATAAAGGAGCATTACTTCCAGTGTTTCTTGTTAGCTTAGAGTTTTTAAGCCAGTGATCCTCATGGTTAGGAACCTCTGGAGTATTTCCAGATTTCTTGACTAGTAAGGTGCATCTTGTCC
>NC_056742.1:534215133-534217633 GCF_019279795.1 Protopterus annectens | reverse complement strand
CTACTCTGCAAACCTTTTTCTTTATTGCAATAGCCTATATAAAATATTTAATCTTTCTCTCTGCCCTCTACACAAACCTTCTGCACTCTGTTTTCTTTCCTTTCTACCTCTCCCTCCACTATATCACCTGTAGATTTTATTTCTTCTACTTTTTAATAGCCATAGTGACAAGTATCTATCACTTCATTTTTAGCAGTTCTAGTTTCTGTTATCTAGCTCAGCTAATACTAATCCACTTAAACTATATCATCCTAACCCAATGGTGAATTGCACAATTACAGCTATACACCTAAACTAATATACTCATATGCATTCATTTAAATGATGATTGTTTTGTCAGTACATGCATACCTATACAGCTGAACAAAATTTACAGTGTTCACAATATTCATACTCCACTCATTTCTATGCAAATTTTATGCCATGTTGGTATTTATGCCAATGTGTGTTGTGCATGCCAGTGTCATTTTCTGTATTGTGCATATGTATACCCTACGTGCCAGTATTGGTCCTCAAGTATAATTGTATCCTCTAATTGTCTATGTTTATATGTATTTATATATGTACGTGTGTATGTATGTAACTTACATGTGGAACTTTTCCCCTGTGCATCCACTGAAAATGGTGTCTGCCCAGATGGACATTCCTGGTAAACAAAGACAAATAAATAATACATCTGCATCTTTAGGGGACTGAATGACCATACCTAGGTTGCAGTTGTCTGAAAACTTGATCAGAAGAGGCTCTTGATGTTTGCCTTGACCTCAGAGAAGTAGATGCCAAAAAAGAGAGGACCTAGTACCGAGAAACTGCACTAGGGACTGGCCTCTTTGTGGAGCTGGATTCTCTTCTCTTAACTACTTGTGATTGACCAGTGAGCCAGATGGCTATCTATCAGGTGACATATGGGTTTATGCCTAGTTGTGTACGTTTCTGCAATGCCTGTGTCAAAGGCCTTGGCCAGGTCGAGGTAGACAGTGGGAACTGTTTTGCCCTCATCCATAGCTTTAATGACCTTCTGGAAGAAGTCCACCAGGCTGTTTCTGTTCATTTTCCCACCAGGAAGTCACCCCTTTTATTTTAACATCTATATCCAATTTTTTCTTTTTTGTTTTAATGTTACCTCAGCCTTCAAAATGAAACATAAGTCATGAAATGCCAATATCAGTTAATGAATGTCTTGCATTCCTGTAAATTAATGCCAATATCAACCAAAAAAATCTTTTGCACTCCACTAAGTAAAAAACATATAAACAGTTTTAGATTTTGCAGGGGGAAACCTTACACCATCCTAATTTATACATAAATATATTCTACCATCACAGTATTAAAGAAAAAACACTATGTGTTTTTTTCTTCATTCTATGGGACTTACTGCTTACATTTCAATATAACATGGCTAATATATGACATTTATTACTCTCGACTTTCACTCTTTTAGATCTTATTTTGTCAATTAACTATCTGTCAACTTTGTGCACATTATTTTTAGTAGACATATATATACATATAAACTCTGGCTCTCAGTCTGCTTCTTTTGGATTCCTTTATTTTTTATTTCAGACAACATCTATGGCAGTGAAAGAGGGAGTGATAATAATTTTGTTTTGGATGTTAAAGAAGTCGACTGGAATTGGCTGTTGGTACTTTTCCTATATATTAGATACAGATGGATAGACAGAGCCATACAAAGGGTAAAAAGCTAGCGTCTTCAATGTATAATACCTTAAACCTCCTGTAGTGGAGGCCCATGTGATTTATGCACATGACCCCTTAAAGGTATACCAGAGTTTCAGCTACATGGCTTCTGAATGCCCATGACTGTTTGACTTTTAAGTCTTTACAGATACATTCAGGCCAATAAAGCCCTGCCCCCAAGCTGGTCATGTTTCAGACTTTTTGTAACCTCATCAGTACAACATAAGTGGGTTGTTTGGCTATACTTTAGAAACACAGGGCTTAAACTCCAGCTGATGTCCTTTAAGATTAATATGCCTGCAAAATATCCTAAACAACATCAAAGCAAAGGATAAAAAGGTAACACAGACAGACCAATCACACACAAACTGATATATATATATATATATATATATATATATATATATATATATATATATATATATATATATATGGGTCTGGGACTAATGAGCGAATGGCCATTTCACCGAATCTGAAATGGCCGTGCATACTTACACAAAAGTGCTTTTCACCGAAGAAACACTTTTGCTTAAGTATGCCTGGAGGTAGAGGGAGTTGTGGGGGAGTGACAGTTGCGGAGATCATACTACAGTGCAGTTAAGGGAATTTTTCCCTTTTCCCCACTGTAGTGCGATCTCGGAGTGAGAATAATAAAGTAGGGGGGTGTGGGGGGCACAGCCCCCCACATGTAGGGTGCAGGGGGGCTTGCCCCCTGCAGAAATGCTTTTTCATTGTTTTTTTAATGTTTTGTTTTTAACACGCTTTAACAAAAGTACTTTTTCGGTAAAAGCACTTTCGTTAA
>NC_056742.1:534202633-534205133 GCF_019279795.1 Protopterus annectens | reverse complement strand
GAGGGTTGTAGACCCATGGAATGGGCTGCCATGATGGATGCAAAAAAGGGAAGGAAGGCGAAATAGAGATGAGGAAGAGGAAGGATCTTAATTTAAAAAGGCACACAGGATGGATGTATTATCTCCTTCTTCCATCAAGCAGATATAATGTGTTATAAAGTGTTGTGGGCCCACTCCAGGGCCACTTATGCCTCCTATATTTTCTGTCCCCTTTGGGAGATCCTCACACTGTGCCCAGACCATCTCATCTGACTCTCTAGCACACAGTACATCAGTGGCTGTATGCTGAGATCCATCAGAATTACTGACCTCTAAATTCAGCCTTGGAGAGTGATTATAGCTGCCTTATGATGCAGCCTCATTTCTATTGCTTGTATCTGTGGTCTCAACTATTTGGATGTTACCCTAGTTTATGACCATAGGCAAGGATGTGCACACACCCTGACCAGCAAGCTGGCAGCTTTATTCCATGATTCAGTTCTCCACTACCACAGTTCATTTAAATACCTTTAGACCTGCTACCATTGCATCAATTAATTGGTCATTTTTCTCTATCTTATGTGTAGCATTCCAGGATATTTAAGTTACTTCCTCCTAAATTGTTGAGAGCAGTGTACTGTTTCCCACAGCAGAACCATGACATCCATTTTGCAGGTAATGGTTTGTAAATCAAGCACATTTAAGTAAACAGAGAAATGCTCCACTGCACACTGGAGATCACAGTCATCTAAAGCTAAGAGGACATCATCAGTGCACAGTGGAGATCATAGTCACCTAAAGCTAAGAGGAGAGCATCACTGCACACTGGAGATCGCAGTCACCTAAAGCTAAGAGGACAGCATCACCGCGCACTGGAAATAACAGTCACTTAAAGGTAAGAAGACAGCATCACTGCACACTGGAGACCACAGCCACCTAAAGCTAAAAGGACAGCATCACTGCACACTGGAGATCACAGTCACCTAAAGCTAAGAGGACAGCATCACTGCACATTGGAGATCACAGTCACCTAAAGCTAAAAGGACAGCATCACTGCACACTGGAAATAACAGTCACTTAAAGGTAAGAAGACAGCATCACTGCACACTGGAGATCACAGCCACCTAAAGCTAAAAGGACAGCATCACTGCACACTGGAGATCACAGTCACCTAAAGCTAAGAGGACAGCATCACTGCACATTGGAGATCACAGTCACCTAAAGCTAAGAGGACAGCATCACTGCACATTGGAGATCACAGTCACCTAAAGCTAAAAGGACAGCATCACTGCACACTGGAGATCACAGTCACCTAAAGCTAAAAGGACAGCATCACTGCACACTGGAGATCACAGTCACCTAAAGCTAAAAGGACAGCATCACTGTACACTGGAGATCACAGTCACCTAAAGCTAAGAGGACAGCATCACTGCACATTGGAGATCACAGTCACCTAAAGCTAAAAGGACAGCATCACTGCACACTGGAAATAACAGTCACTTAAAAGTAAGAAGACAGCATCACTGCACACTGGAGATCACAGCCACCTAAAGCTAAGAGGACAGCATCACTGCACATTGGAGATCACAGTCACCTAAAGCTAAAAGGACAGCATCACTGCACACTGGAAATAACAGTCACTTAAAGGTAAGAAGACAGCATCACCACACATTGGAGATCACAGCCACCTAAAGCTAAAAGGACAGCATGATTGCACACTGGGGATCACACTCACTTAAAGTTAAGAGGACTGCATCACTGCACATTGGAGATCACAATCACCAAAAGCTGAGAGGGCAGCTTCACTGCACACTGAAGATCACCGTCACCTAAAGCTAAGGGAGAGCATTACTGCACACTGGAGATAACAGTCACCTAAAGCTAAGAGGACAGCATCACCGCACACTGAAGATAATAGTCACTTTAAGCTAAAAGGCAGCAGCATTTGCAGATAAGAAAGATGTAACCTTCTGCCTAAACTTGATGCTCTTTAGACTTCAGCTATAGCAGCTCCCACAAGACATTCCATAATGTGGAGCTATATCCTTCTCCAGGTCCAAGAAACATTATAGACAGTACATCCAAACTTGTACAACCTCCTTCATTATCCATGCAAGCACAAAGGATTGATTCACTGTTCTACATTCAGGGTGGAGCCCACACTGCTTCCTCTACATTTGAAGCCAAAGCAGGAGATATCTTCTTTATGGTACCTGGAATAGGTATTACCATGGATACTGGGGAGCATGACTCCTCTGTAACTGCAATACAACCTCCTGCCCTCCATATGAGGATGGAGATAACTATTGCATCTTGCTAACCCAGAAGTACTGTCTCAGCCTGCCATGCAGTTGTAAAAATGTCTGTTAACAGTGACACCCTAATAATGTATAATACTTTCAAATTTCTGGCTGGATCTCATCCATTCCCTGAACTTTCAACAGCTGAAGTATTTAGTTGCTGCAGTGCCCTTATCTCCAAAGATGGATCTGATCACACTGGCTGTCCCTGCGCTCCTTTC
>NC_056742.1:534102633-534197633 GCF_019279795.1 Protopterus annectens | reverse complement strand
CGTTTTGGTTTCAACCATTTGTGTGATGTTTGCTAAGGTGAACATTTGATTTCGTGGTATCCATCCCTTTGATTACATGCTAATTCCAAGGCTGAAGTATGCTGGAGAAATCCCCTCCTCTGAGGTACAATTTATCTATCTATCTATCTATCTATCTATCTATCTATCTATCTATCTATCTATCTATCAATCTATCTATCTATTTATTTACTAATTGTGTACGTGGAATGGTCCAGAGATCCTTTTTAGCCACAACCTGGGAACCATTAATAAGGCTACATTGATTTGTTCACTGTTTTTTTTTTTTACAAACCACACACTGATGTTCACAGAGTACTGGAATACAGCTTCAACCTTGTCATGTTAGTTAAGGGTCTTCAGTCCAGTGATCTTTTAGTTAGAAACCTCTGGAATCTTTTTAGCCGTATAATATGTTTGGGTAGAGATGAGCACTACAAGAGGCATTATACTCTTTAACTGTTGTGATCTGGGCTTTATATTGAGGAATGATCACTTCTTTTGAACTGGATGAAAAACCTTTAGTGCATCTCAGAAGCCAAATGACTGACAATATTAGGCAGAGTACCTTCATGATCAAAAGTTATTCTCTGAAATACAATCTTATTTCTATTTTATAAAAATACTCATGTCAGTGGCTTCTGACTTAGTGGCTTTAACTTGGTGCCCTGATTAAATCAGCAGTGTCCACAATACCTTCCTTTCAGTGCCTTTCAGCTCCCAGTGCTTTTAGGGTATTTTCTGAAAGAATATTTTCCAGTCCTCATCTGTCTTTAGATTTAATTTAAGACTTTTTATTAATTCTGTTTCTCTTGCCTAAAGTTTGTCTTTTTGACCTGTACCTTTATTTTCTAATTTCAAAGAATTGATTATTTCCATTATAACAGTACCTGCCAACATCTTCTGTTCATTCTCTTAATCACATGTGGATTTTTTTGAACACTACTATTTTACTTTTACACCTGTTTGTAAAATGATATGTTAGACAATTTTTCCTGCATGTTTATAGTCATGCCTAGATAAAGAGTCATGTGATTCAATGGTGACATATGCTTCCTCTACAGCTACGGTTCTTCTTCTTGTCATCATTACTGTTATTGTGCGTTTCCACTTTATGCTTCATTTTTACTTTACTCGATTCAGATTTTGTCTTGCAGACATCCATTTCTTCAATTAACGTGTCTATAACTGTATTTATGATTTTGCACACCCACCACCTTTTGACAATATTATTGCTGCTTCTTTTAAAGCCTGTTACTTGTTTGATCATTTCTAATGCTACTATTCTGTCTGTTATTAGTGAAATGAGCAACTCACAAGACAGACATTGGCTTTATTCTTTATCTCAGTGCCATGAGCATCTTGTCGTCCTTTTAAGCCTTGATTTTTTTGCAAGGAATAAATGGTGATGATGAAAAAATACCAAGTTAATTTCTAGACTTGCAGTAATTCATGAATTTCTCCAGTAGTACCACTGTCATATCTTTTTCTTTTTTTTTTTTTCTTCTTGAAAGATAAAAGTATTAAATAGCTTCAAGGCTTCTTCCTTTATTACTTTCAGCAGTGTGGTGTGCTGTATCTTTTCACAATTTTTGGTCAATCCTCTCAGTGAATACCAAACCGAATGTCTGGATACATACCTTAAAGTTTTCTGCAAAATTGCCTTTCAGTGAAAGAACTCCTAATGGATGCAGCTAAACCATCTTTTTTTTAAATAATGAAATACTCTGAAGACATCTTGGAGGTTATAAGAATGGAAAACATGAAACTTTACTTCAAAAAAGTCTTGATTTTATATTTCTGCTGTATAGAATGACAAAGGATGCAAAAATGAATAAACTTCTCAGAACATTTTGTAAAGTCTATGCTATGCAGAACAAAGACTTAGATAAGATAGATGTGTGGCTTGTCCCCATGAGGTCATTACTGTTTATTGACTTCTACCACAGACATCCACCAAATGACATGCATTTCCTGTGCAAGCTGTTTATATTGAAAATACTACATTGTGCATTTATGTAACTCAGATTGGGCTTAAGGGATATTCTAAACAATACTAATGGACTATGAAAATAACAACAGGACAGCAGTTGATGGGAGTACTATTGAGACAAGGCTGAGCTGGGGCTGAAAGAAGACTCTGATGGTCATGTGAGGTAATTAATCCATCCACAGATAGCATTTGCTGTACACCACAACTTCAGAGTTTATAGCTAGTAGACAACTAGACTAGACTGTCCATATCAAGAGTGCGTCCTTGCAACAGTGTTATGGCTGAGGGGAGGTAGATTTTTGACTTACAGCCCCAGGGACATAGCTCTCAACTGTCCAGATTTCCACAGAATGTCCAAATTTTAGCCTCATCATTTTGGTATGTTCCTTATAAAATTTTTTCTGGGCAAATCACTGAGGACTGAAGTCACTAAATAATGACATATATTCGAGTTTCAGACTTCAAATCCATAAGAAAATACATGCTAACACAAATTCTGTTATTCTCTCAACTTTCTAAATTTATAAGAGCAATATTTAACATCTGTCCCTAGTTTTGGGCCTTTGTCCCCCCCCCATTATTTTAGGCTTTGTGCAGATTTCTTGTCCTAAGATGTTGACAGGTATGTCCAGGGACCAGATTACAATCATGACCTTGGGTTACTTTTTGAATGACATTGGCATGATCTTCCTCCCTCTGAGTGGCTTAAAAAACATTTATTCATTTAGAAATCATAATAAAGCATAAATAAATTTAAATTATAGCACGTGCCAGCACTAATGTACAGTACAATCTGAAAGTCCTACCTACATTTTCTGGAATATTTATTGCTTGTTATCATAACCACAGCTATGTTCTTGAGGTTCAAACTTCTTGTTGACACAGTTCCAAACGTTAGAATATTACTTAAATAAACAACTTTATTGTAGGGCGGCCACGGTGGTGCAGCAGTTAGAGTTGCCGCCTCACAGCAAGAGGTTCTCCGGTTCGATTCTCGGCTGGGGTGCCTTCTGTGCGGAGTCTGCATGTCCTCCTTGTGGTCACTGGGTTTCCTCTGGGTGCTCCGGTTTCCTCCCAAAGACATGCAGTAGGTGAATTGGACACTCTAAATTGGCCCTAGGTGTGTGTGTGTGTGTGTGTGTGTGTGTGTGTGTGTGTGCCTTCTGTGGAAGGTTGGGTGCCGGGCTGGCAACCCGACACTGTAAAAACTCCACTGCCAATCATGAGCAGACAGATGATCCGCTGTGGCGACCCCTCACCAGGAAAAGTCAAAAGAAGAAGAAGAAGATTGTCAGACATGCACTAATACAATGGCTGCAGTCATATCCCTAGAGCTATGGTGGAACAAGAACACGTTCTGATTGACCTGGCTTACCAGGAAAAAGCACATCACCTCTATAATCTTATGTGGGGTTATTGTTTCCAATGGAGTTGGTTGATAAATGTAATCCAAAGCTGGTTATGTATTATCATAATTTTATTTAGATAAGGAGACATTACATTATCTAATATCATTTAAATAAGGTGACATTTAGGTTAATTTAGAACCAGTTGACGTGTCCCACACTGACTCCTCTGTTAATGCTTTACCTCAGGTTGGCATCTACAATGACCAGCCATTTTCTGTATATAGACATGTTAACTGTAACACACATTCATTTCCCAATAAGACATGCCCTTAAAATATTGCATATAAATGTGGGTGATATCTGTTCAAATGGGATTATACTGAAACGTGGCTCATTAAGGAAAACTTTCAAATCCCCTTTTAGATGACCTGAGCCTTCTAAAGAAGTCTGAATTAACTAATCTAATTCAGAATGATCTGTAGGAGAATGTTAACCAAATGTCCACTTGTTTCCCAAATAATGAACACACTCTAAATATCACCAAATGTGCAGCTGTGCTGTTTGGCACCTGTTGGAAGCTACTGTATTCAGAACCAATATTATTACACACCTTACTGGCATACCTCTGGTGTTTAGCTGTACATACTTAGGCTTATGGTTGGCTCCAGTCTGTCATTTACTTTGCAGTCAGAGAATATTGAAGAAAAAGCTCTGAAATACTGATTGACATAAAACTAAGCAATCATTTAACATTGATGCAAGCAGAGCAGTTGGAGTAAATCTATTTACTGCTAGCTGGAAATATTTCCCAGCACTGCTACACTTTACTTACCTAGGTAGAACACATTTACTCAAAAACAACCTAAAGTAAGGCATGTCACTTTATCACTATTTATGAATCTAGGCAAATCACTTTTACATTTAAAAGATTGCATCATGCTCTTAAATATCCTTACATTTAAAAGATTGCACCATGCTCTTAAATACCCTTACATTTAAATAAGCGCACCTTGTTTTTATACACCCTTACATTTAAATGAGTAAACCTTGCTCTTAAATACCCTCTCATGTAAATGATTGCACCTCACTACTAAATACCCTCACATTTAAATGACTGTACCTACCTCTTAAATACCCTCACATTTAAATGACTGTACCTTCCTCTTAAATACCTAAATGATTGCACCATGCTCTTATATAACTTTACATTTAAATGAGTGCACCTTGCTTTTAAATACCGTCACATTTAAATGATTGGACCTTACTCTTAAATACCCTCACATATAAATGTTTGCATCATGTTCTTAAATACCCTTATATTTAGATGACTGCACCGTGTTCTTAAATACCCTTATATTTAAACAATTGCACCTTACTCTTAAATACCTTTACATTTAAATAATTGCAGCTTGATCATTGCTCAGCTCTTGCACAAATATGACACTAACACCATAGCACTACCCATTGATGACCGATCAGAATGTCCTTCAGAAGTCCAAGTCACTTTAATAGAACACAAGATGGTATTAGAAAGGTTGCACCATCAGCCTAGAATAGCCTGTCTCTTTGTTTCATGAATGAAAAAAATAATCTTACCAAGAAGTTAAAGGAGCACATGACTGAGGCTTACAATTGTCATTGTTACAGAAATATTGAATGTTCTCAATGGCCTTGCAACATAACATAGACATATATTTTTAAGTGAATGAGTGACAGTATCAAATTTCATTTTGTAGCAAAATGAGCTTGTTTAAAAACTTAAATCAAGCTTTTTTACCAAAGTATGAAACAGCAACAATAAATAATTAGAAATTGGATTTTTAAGCTTTTGTAATATCAGATATGGCATCAAAAGTGTTTCTGAATGCCTGTACGGATAGCAACTTAAAACAGATTAGTATAACCATCATTCTGTTAACGCATGTTTTCAAAATAAAAAGTCAGAGATGTACACACAATGAAGACATACTAGGAAAAAGGAATACAGGCTGTTACTGTAAATTAATCACTACTATAGCTTGGGAGCATATGCGTCAGAGAGTAACAAGCTAAAATACATTACTGCGGCCATTATTTCATTCATATTTATCCATAATGAAACATCGGGGTATGCATAGACAAGAGATGTATTTGAGGACAGGAGATATATTTAAGTATGACAATGTCTGAAAGCTGCACAATGAAATACAGCAGTGCAAACATAATTTCTTTCACATTTCTTCACAATCAAATAACAGAAGTGTACACAGGAAAGGATTCTATTGAGGGTTCTGTCACTGATTGCAACAAAATGAAAGACAGAAATCTGGCCATAATGTGTTTCACATTTCAGCACAGTGAAATATTGCAGGTATACATGGAAGTGAGCTGTATTGGAGGGTGTGGTCAGGATGGGTGTGAACGCAACTGATCATTGATCTCGCTTGTGAAGGTTAGTGAGAGTTTGAAATAAGATGAAATAAATTACTGTAGTCATTATTCTTATTTTTACTTGATCACAGTCAGAATCAGATGAATGCATTTGTTGTGTGGCTGTCATTTGGTGAGAGCTGGGGTGTCATGTTAAAGCAAGTGATCATCAAACTTGGCTATGAAAGCAGAGTGTTTTTGTGTGTGTGTGTGTGTGTGTGTGTGTGTGTGTGCATGTGTGTGTGTGTGTGTGTGTGTGTGTGTGTGTGTGTGTGTGTGTGCATGGACATGTCTATATGCATGTGTGTGAGTGTGTATGCATGTGCACACTGACGTGTGTATGTGTACATAAGGATGTGTGTGTGTGTGTGTGTGTGTGTGTGTGTGTGTGTGTGTGTGTGTGTGTGTGTGTGTGTGTGTGTATTTGTGTGTGAGAGAGAGGGTGACAGCGAGAGAGTGAGAGGCAGCGTGAGACAAGCTGGATTAAATTATTGTGGCTATTATTTCTTTAACTTGATCAGTCAGATATCAGAGGTGAATACCTTCAAAAAGTGGCTATTCTTGATGGAGTTGCAAACAGTCTATGTATGGAAGTGATTAAGCTGGGTCTATGTTTACACATTGAATATGGATTACAACTAATGCCTTATAATTGACCATGAAAAGATAAAACTTTAAAGTGCTGAAAATGCCTAACATCGTAAAATAATTCATAGAATGGCCATAGTCGGCCAACAACCAGGAAATACCATGATGCATAAGGTAAGCGAAGAAAGCCTTTTTTTAAATTTGCCCTACTCCCCACTGTAGTGCAGTCTTGGAGTTGGTACATATAGTTAGGAGGGTGTGTGTGGGGGGTTCATTATGGGTGTGATGTTGGCCAACTATGGCCATTCCATGAATTATTTTACAATGTTAAGCATTTTCGGTACTTTAAAGTTTTGCTGTTTCACGTTCTACTATAAGATGTTTGCTGTAATCCATATTCCATGCGTGAACATAGACATGACTAAGCTGTGCTATCATTTTTTGACTCCTTTATTGAATTATCAGTTAAGACTTAGACAGACATACATTTATGCAAAAGCAAACGAACAATGTTAACATGTTCACAGTTACAAACATTATACATCACATACTTTCTTTTATGGAGTTATCATCAACCCAACATTACAAAAATTGCTCAATTCCTGCCTTCCCTTCAACCTCACTCCCCTTCCAAAACATTAATCTGCATGTATTGTTCCAAGTTACATTTTTTTCCCATGTAATTTGCCCCTATCCTTTTCTAAAGATCCTACTTCCAGTTCTTTTGTCTGTGTTACAACTTTCACTACTTCAAATGCAATTTGTTTGGACACTGATTTCCATTTTCTAGCAATTGCTCTTTTGGCAGCCACCAGAATTAAAATTAACAAGACCTTACGCGGTCTAGATAATTCATATCCTGTATCCCCAATGCCAACTCATTACACTCACAAATCATATGTTCCTAGTAACCTCTTTCTTTCCCATCACACCTCCAATATTTGCCATCTACCTGAGAAAGAATTCTGCTTGGGTATAAAAATACTTGTGTGAACACTTCCAAGCAAAAATACTAACTAAATCTTCTAGACATCGTTGCATATGTGGGAGCCATGCATATGTCCCACCATTGTTTCATTGTTTATCCGGTCTCTCTGCCCAATCTTTTCTAACCTCCTCTGATTGATTCCTAGAGTTATCATGTAATCTTTTATATTCCCTGCTAATTATCCATTTACTAATAGCAGCTTCTGTTCTAGATTCAACTAAAAAGTCTACCAGAGCAGGTCTTTCACTTAGGATTCCCCTATCCCTTTATCTTTGTCTATACTCTATCACTCCCTGACGGAAGACAGTCTCTAGCCTGCATGTCTTCTTCACCTCATCCCATTCTATTACCTTTCCCATCCCTGATGTCATGTGATCACAGTTAACCATTCACTGACCTGGCTTGAGCAGTGGAGCAGTCAGTAGTGATGCTGTCTCACAGTAACAGGGCTTCTTGTTCAATTACTGACTGCTTCCTTTGTGCAGTGAGCATGCTCCTCCCCCCCTTCTGCAGGTGTCCTTGCACCTCCTAAGAATATGTGGTATGTGAGTTAACTGTTCTGTGTGTGTGTGTGTGTGTGTGTGTGTGTGTGTGTGTGTGTGTGTGTGTGTGTGTGTGTGTGTGTGTGTGTGTGTGTGTGTGTGTGTGTGTGTGTGTGTGTGTGTGTGTGTGTGTGTGTGTGTGTGTGTGTGTATGACTGCTTCAGGTGGTGGGAATCTGTGTGTCCGTGGAAACATTTTCCCAATCAGAGGAGGTTGACTGTATCAGAAGGGCATATTCTTTTTTTTGGGGGGGGGATTGAGGGTTACTGCTAGCCAATTATCAGTCTGTCCCCTCTCAGCCTGTCAACTTGTGCTTTTGATTATCCCCAAGAATGAGAATTGGCTGAGAGAGGACATCATTTAGGAAGCCATCAGGGGAATTTTGAGTTGTTTTCCATCTTTTTGGCCCCATATCTCCACAGATGTTCGGTTATGCAAGGAAATGGGAAAGGAAAATGGGGTTGTGTCCACTAGTGATTCTGCAGTGGACATTGCCAAGAAGCTTTCAGTAGGTGTTTGTCTGGATTGTGTGGGGCAAACTGCACCTTTTCAGAGTACTTATGGAGCTTCTGCAACCCTCCCTTCTCCTTGGCAGAGGTTATTGGGCCAAGCCCCGTCATTCATCTTGGCAGAGGTGAGTGGGCTAAGCCTCATCATTCATCTTGCAGAGGTGAGTGGGCAAAGCCCTGTCATTCATCTTGGCAGAGGTGAGTGGCTCAAGCCCCATCATTTGTCTTGGCAGGGGTGAGTGGGCCAAGCCCCGTCATTCATCTTGGCAGAGGTGAGTGGGCCAAGCCCTGTCATTCGTCTTGGCAGTGGTGAGTGGGCCAAGCTCCGTCCTTTGTCTTGGCAGAGCTAAGTGGGTCAAGCCCTGTCATTTGTCTTGGCAGAAGTGAGTGGGCCAAGCCCCATCATTCGGCTTGGCAGAGGTGAGTGGATCAAGCCCCGTCATTAGTCTTGGCAGAGGTGAGTGGGCCAAGCCCCGTCATTCGTCTTGGCAGAGGTGAGTGGGCCAAGCCCCGTCCTTTGTCTTGGCAGAGGTGAGTGAGCCAAGCCCTGTCATTCGTTTTTCTCTCTGCCTAGATGCTGTAGTGCTGGGGCTTCTAACTGAACCCTGGTTTCTTGGGTCATATTCAGTGCTCTGTAATTCTGCAGCATGAGGCAAGGCATCAGAAAGGCATGTTTTACAGGAAGACTTGTTTTCACTACATCATGTAAGTCCTCCCCAACTCTAATACATTCTTGTGGAGATATTTTGTAAAGACTCAGAACTCTGAGGCATTTTTGAACTATTTTCCAAATCACATTATTTACCAAATTTTACTTCAACAAACTAATGCTTTCTTAACTGACGAATGGGAAAATTAAAGAGCATTCTGTAGGTCTTGTATGCATGCAGATTTCAGGTAACCATTATATACTGAGCTCTTCAACATCTTCAATTAAGTCTGTAAATTTCAGGTTATTACTAGCAAACATACCTGTACAAGTCATTTAGCTAACCTAAACTTAATATTTGTTTTAATTTTCTTTCCTGGCTAACAACATGTATTAACTGCCTCTGATTTCTAATTGATGTAGACAAAGAACTCCATTTAGCATTCTATGCACAAGCTGTATGTGGGAGTAAGAACATGGATGAGGAAGGTACAGTTTGTTATGCAAATGAGATTTTATTATATGATTAATGATGGGCATGTCAGCAGTTATTCTTTAAGAAACAGAACCAAAAGATAGATCAGAGAGGCTTTCTGGTACCTGAGTTACAGAAGTAAACTTTTCTTGGTAGAGATGTAGAAAATATATATTTTATTCATAAATAATTAAAAAGAGAACTTGATATATAGGACAATGACCTTGAAAGTAGTGTATAATTGTTTTACATTGTCCAAGTTGTCATTAACTATTGGCACACAAAACATGTTAAATGATTATTTGTATGTGCTAATTGTGAGGAATACAACATTATATAGATTTTCCAGTTATGATCTTTGAATTTTGTTTTATATTGCCGAGGCAATGCTATGACTAACTGTAAATATTAGTTTAGCATTTAAGTATTTTCACATAACTGCAGTGTATACTGACAAGCACCTTTGTAAGACAGCAGGAATGCCTATAACATACATGTTTAAATAACTATTTAAATGTCTGAAAAATTAAAAGAGAAAACTGTTTGGACATAAGTTTGTAAAGTGGCATAGAAGGAGTGAAGAAAATAACAAAGTAAAGTGATTTGATTTGACTGAAATGGATGGATTCATGAATATATTGCTTATTGTTTCTATTAATGCAGGAAGACTGCACTGTGGAGAATATGAAAGGAAGTATAAATGCAATAGAAGAAACAAAGTTTGGTGCATACCCTATATAGCTGAGCTGTGAGGAACTGTTTATGAAACTTTATGTAACTAATGAGTTTGTTTCTTTGACTCATGAATATTAAATTGTATACATTTTGTAGCCTTTGCTTTATATATTAAGGCATATACATAGTTACTTCTTAAGTAAATTGTCCTATATTTTCACCTGTGGATATCAGTGATGTATATAATATTACAATAAGCTTAGAACCATTTGATGAATAGATAACCATTTGTGTAAGGAAGTAAGTGACCTCATAGATATACATGTATAATAAACTGACCTTTGTGGGCATAGAGGTCAGAGAATAAAATATAGATTGTGTATATTGCATTTTTTTTCTTGCAGCTACTCTATCTCTTCTTTTCTCTGTATTATTATTATATGTAGCCTTATGGGATTTAACTTAGATATCACAATACATGTAAGTTGATTGTTATTTCAATATAGGGTTTGAATCCAAAAGATAAGACGGGTATCTGTATATATTGATATTGTAGTCTTCCTTCAAAAGATATGTTCATTTACAGTGTATCGGTCCACACTACTTTGTTGTATTCTATATGGGTGCATCAGAAGCTAGCTGGTTGATAACATACCGGACTTGGACTGGATTACTTAGTCGGAAGTTTAATTAGGATTTCCTATTTGATAAGAACTTGTTTCTATGATGGTGTCAGGGATTATTTTACCATTTTTGATAGATGTTTATGGTGTGTTTTCTAAACAGATTATACATTTTATTGTGCTTTATTTGAATAAGGATACATTTGAGAAGCCTACTACATGAGGAAGAGAAATAATCTTTAAAGATTGCATCAAGTTAATATAATAATGTAATTCAGAGACAGAATCTCCACATTGTATTTCTAATTTTTAAACATAAATGGCCAGATTCGTTGTTGCAGAATGGGAGGTTTGTGTAAATATTTTAAAGTGAGAAAGATGAGCGTTTTATGTGACATCAATAAAAATGGTTTTAAAATGATACTTTTTTTGTAAATTCCTCTTTTAAGGAAATGAGGGGGGAACCCTTTGCATTATGAAAAAAGAAGGGTATTTTGATTAAATTATAATTTGATATAGTGACATCTATGGGATGTTTGCAATGGTAACTACCAGATACCGGGATTTGCACATACGATTGCAAAACAATTATATCCTATTTAATAATTTAAAAGGTAATTTGATTGTGAGTGATGATTTTAATTGTATTTTAAGGAAAAAAAAGATTCTAGACTAGTACTATCAGAGATTTTATATTATCAACTTGTGGTAAAGCTCTGAAGAATGGCATATCTTTATTGAATCTAAACAATTCGGCTGACATTTGCTTTTGCAGAACAAGATTCCTAATTTTTGCTATTAACATTATGCTTTTGGGACTCAGACAGGATTGATAGACTTTTTATTTCTAATGATTTAAGTATAGTGTCTCTGCTAAAGGTGAGTCGTTGTCCATTCCCTGAACATAGTCCTCTTATATTTAGACTAGTTTCCTTCATACTTGGTGAAATTCAAAGAATTTGAAGACTGGTTCAATAAAGGAATAGATTATTATATTCAAATTAATGACAATGCAGAAGCAAATGCAATCGTGCTTTGGTACTGTTATTTGGTGGAATGTATTGTTGGTGTAGAAGTCAAATAAAAAGTAAGACAATGGTTTGGTTAACATTCAAGATGATTTAAATGTGACAAAAGTAAGCAAATAAAGATATGACATGTGTACATGTAGCTAAGGTCTTAATACAAGTATCAATTAATTCTAAATCATAAAATAGTATTAACTTCAGGAAAAGTAAAGATGTAATTGTATGCACTATCTCCAAAAACATGCATAAATTAGCTAATAGATCTAGACAAAATAAAAAAAAAACAGAATCTATAAGATATCAGGAAGTAAAAGAAATGTTACTCATGTAGAAAATATCTGGCTAATATTTAAAACTAGTATGGAAACATTTATAAAGTAAGAAGAGTTAGTTGAACGTGAAACAGTATATTTTAAGGAGAATATCAGGAATCTTTGAAAACATATAACTTATATAAAATGAAATGAACACATACAAATGAGTATAATAAAGTACCAGGTACATGTGGCTTATTTTTTGAGGTGTTTAAATTGTTCAAAATTTTATTCAAATGTTTTTTTAAATGGTTCTACTAAAGTTCATAATGAAATACTATCTCCCCTTCTTTGAAGCATATGTAACAGTCTCTGTATGGAAACAGGGAAAACAATTGAAATTTTGTACACCTTATTGGTCAATTTTATTATTAAATATAGGTTGTAACATTTTCATGTCAATCCTGGCAAGCTGAGTAAAGGCAGTGTTGCCACCCCTAAATGATTATGGTGATAATCAATCTTGGTTTAACATTAGAAGACAAACACAAAATAATATTAAATGAGTAATAACATTAACTGATTATATAAATAATAATGGAGATATTAAATGAATAATAATATTAACTGATTATATCAATTGTAATAATGGATCTCTGGTGGAAGTAGGTTTAGAAATTCAAAGACATTCAAATCATTAAATTGACAGTCTTTGCTGAAGATGCTAGAGACATATTTTTTAAAGATCTGTATATAAAACTAAAAAAGGGCATAGCAAAATTAATTTAAAATGGGTGGTGAAAGCCAAACACACTCTGGCTAGGCTTATAAATGCCCTAGGGCACATAGCCTAGTATGAACCTATGAGCCTATGAACCTATGAACAAATATTGGATAACAATTCTATAGGTTATATTAAAAATTACAAACTATGATTCTCAAGCATTAATAACTGCTAAAGACAGAGAAGAAGAGTATTCAATCTCGCTCTTTTATTTGTGCTAACTATAAAGCCATTAGCAATCTCTGTAACACATAAAATATTTAAGGTTTTATAGTAGGAAAGGAATATGATTCCGGTAGTTTGTTTATGTTTGCTGATGATATATTACTAATCTTACCTAATGTTCATCCCATTGTGGAATATCTAGGTCACACTTTATAAGTTCTGAAAGAATTTGTAAGATGAAATTCAACAGGGATAAAACAAATACAATAATAAATCAAATGTTAGTGGCTTAATTTAAATGAACTGGAATTATAAAACAATGACATATTTATGCATTACATTGCCTAAAATCTAGACAGTGCCTCTCAAACTAATTTTAAGAATAATGTTAAATACTTCAAATGCATAATTTCCAAATGGAATGTTATATTTTACATTTGAGAATAGATTGACTTTAATTGAAGTTATAGTATTCCTGGAGGATTTATTTATAATTAAAACTACATATTCAATACCAGGTAGCAAACACATGAAAATCCTACATTATCCAAATAATTGTAGAAGTACTCTATTCATTATCACATTAGATCATAGGAAAATGGATGATTAGGACCCCTGGATATACAATATTATGCTATAAAACCAGTCATTTCACATAACTAGTTGTAAAGTAGTCAATGATACAGAAAGAGTATGAAACTCAGAATATGAAATCAATCTTGAAACATTGTAGAAAATGTGTTCTGAATTTTAAATGACTACATACAGATGTACATTTCTGTTCCAACAAATTCTAATTATATAAATGCTATCTTGAAGCACTTTGTAGTGTATACAAATATAAATACCTAACATTAAAATTGATTTAGTCCAGTTTTCCAATTTCCTTTACACTAAGAGGTATTGAATGTTCTAATATTATAAGGATGTTAGGACTGAAAGATAATTTTTTACTTTATTGTTTTAACTGATTAAAAGGAACTACAATCTTACCAACTGACACTTGCTCGTAAGTAGAGATTAAAACCTGGTTATTGATAGAGTGCATTAATATCAATGAAGCAGAAGCAAAAATCTACCTAAAGTTTTTGAAATATATGCAGTCTATATTATTAATGACTTAGATTTTATCCCAATTGTAAAGACAAATATTTTAGCATATAAATCAGGCATTCTAAAGTCTATTTTTTTTATCAAACCAATTGCCCAAATGTAGCAGAGATATTTATAAGACCAGGATATTAAGATCAGCAAGAAGTACATCATTACCAATATTTTGCAGAACGTTTACTTGGGAATGTAGTCATAGAGTATCTTTATTCTACACAGAATTGTGAAACATAAATAAAAAGATAATATCCACTGTTGGATGCTGTTTAAATCTAAATGTTATAGTTATACAAGTAGTATGCTGCAATATCACGTGTTTTGTATATTGTTATATGTTCATTAACAATCTCAATAAAGTTAAAAAAAACAAAAGAAATTCAACGTACAAAGGCTGTCTTGCTGCTGCATCTAAACCCAAAAGTTAAAAACAGCTTATAACTGAATATCCTGATTTGATGTTCACAGATGTCTACTAGAAAGACATAACCCTGCATTGATAGGCACCATGAGAAGGCCAACATAACCATTAGAATGTAGCAGGCTGCTTAATCAAAGGTGTATACAGAAAATGGCTGTCATTTAAGGGGGTGGAGCTACATGCTGTGTGTGAAAGTGATATATTGTCAAGCTTATAATCTCCAAACTCAGCTGTGCTGAATACACAGAAATGTACACCGCCACACTATAAAGCATAGAAACAGCTGCGTAGCTGCAGTTATACCCCATAGGAAAAGGTGCAGGACAAACCCATAAATAAATCCATATGCTGGAGCCATAATATCAACAAGCTTTATAATAAAAGGAAAATAATTTTGACCAGGAGTAAGAAGAGTAATTCCCAGAATGTTAGAGCTCTTGTCACTGAAATAAAAAACAACTCAGGAGCTTAATAAAATCCTCCAAAGCCAAGTCTGATGATAAAATAGCTACCTAAGCCAAAGACAATCATGAGGTATTTTCTATTTATGTTTGTAATCTCAAAAGCACAACATAACAATGTGCTGAGCTGATTGTGAACAATGTTACCTCCACTGAGGTTGAAGATATAGCAAATCTACTGGCTGATAAATTTAGCTCTAACTTTACCCCTCTTTCCCCACGTCTGTTCCTTAAGATATACTTGAAACTGCTTCACCTCCAGCTATCACACAAGAACTGATCGTAAAAGTGCTATCAAAAGCTAACAATACAGCATCAATGGTTCATTGACAAGACTGCAATCCAAATTGTAGCTTGCTACAGATCCCTCACATGCCCCAAGATTCTCACTACACCTTTCTAAACATACTGGAAAATATTAAGATACAACCAAACACCCTAATACTGGGTGATTTCAACTACCCTGCCATTAACTGGGAAAACTACTCGTGTACCAACATCTTTGAAAATGGTTCTTGGAATTCATAAAATCGAATACCCTGGATCAACTAATCCATAGTCCCACCAGGGGCTCCAGTATCCTAGACCTGGTCATTACTAACATGGGAAATCGATGCTCCACACCTATGGTCAACCCATCGTTGGTCAGGTCTGATCATAAGCTAATCACCCTTGACATCCACATCCCTCCTCCAACCCCCAGTAAGGAAACCTCCGTAAAAAACTTCTCCAAAGCCAACTTCGTGCTACTCAAGTCAGAAGTGACAAACTTCATGACACCCATGCAGACGGGAACTGAAAGTTCGACTGCTGAATCCTACACTAAGGCACTGTACGAGCACATCCACTCGTGCATAAATCATGCCATCCCCAATAGAACCAAGATGCTCTCCTCCAAAAAGAGGAAGCCAATCTGGTGATTCCCTGCCATAAACAAACTTTACAACAAAAAGAAGAAACTGTTGCAGAAAAAAGGAAAATCCCAGGATGCAAAAAACTCCCTTACCAGCCTCAGTAAGAAGCTGAGATCCACGAAAATAAAATTGCCAAAGATTCTAAAGAAAACCGCAAAGCATTCTATAGCTATGTCAAGAATCTAAATGGCAACGCTCAGGTATGCTCTGAGCTACAGCAGATTGGCATCAAATATACTGATCCCAAGGATATCCTGGCAGATCGATTCAGTGTCAGCTTCATCCCTCTCTCACCCACAAAAGGGCCCATCTCAATACTGAAAGATCACCAAATTCCAGTAACAATGGCCACACAGGTAAAAACTACACTCTCCAAAGCTAAGAATACAGCAGCCATGGGACCAGACAACATCCCGGACTGTGTACTACATCAACTACAAAATGAACTGGCACCTCACCTAAGCATCATGTTTAATCATAGCCTTACCTCAGGCTTCATGCCCACTGAGTGGTGCACAGCTACAGTTATCCCACTCCACAAGGGGGGATCCACCTCGGATCCTGGGAACTACTGCTCCATCAGTCTGACGAGCCTGATCTGCAAGGCCATGGAATGTATTATCATGGAAATTATAAACAAAGACATTGGCAACCTTCAAACATTGGACCCCATCCAGTTTGGGTTTGTGAAGGGCTGATTTTGTCTCCTGAACCTGATTGACTTCTTTGAATCAGTCACCAGAGCTGTGGGCAAGGGTAAGGTTGTCCACACAGCCTATCTGGACCTTGCCAAGGCCTTCGACACCATCCCCCACTCTGGAATCATAGATAAACTTACTAAGCTGGGTATTAATCCCTATGTCACTCAATGGGTTGCCAACTGGCTTACTGACAGAACCCACACTGTAAAAGTAGCCGACTCCAAATCCAGCTCCAGACAAGTGACAAATGGATTACCTCAGGGTTCAGTCCTGGGACCACTCCTGTTTGACATCTACTTCTCTGAAGTACAGGCCAACACTAAAGGACTCTGGCTAACAAAGTTCACAGATGACTGCAAACTGGGAGCCATTACTGAATCCCCAAATGATGTGGATATTCTACAAAAGGGCCTTACAGAAAAAGATGCTTGGTGCCAGAGTCATGGGCTCAAGCACAGTGCCAAGAAATGTATAGTTATCCCCTTTGGGAAAAAACATGTACCCATGAATTACCACATAGGTGTCAGTACACTAAACACTGAAAGTGTGATCATAGACTTAGGGACACAGGTGGACAGTGGTCTCACCTTCGATAACCACATTGCCACAACAGTCAGAAAATCCTGCTATGTGGCACACCTCATCACTAAGGGCTTTTCATCCGGAAAAAAGGAGGTCATTGCCCCACTGTACTCATCCCTCATTAGACCCATTATAGAATACAATGCCCCATTTGGTATGTACCTCTCAAGACATCTGCAACAACTGGAAAGGCTGCACAAATACCTCACTAAAAGAATCACATGCCTAAAAGCAGATGCCCTATGCTGACCATCTAAAAAAACTCCAGCTATACTCTGTCACATATTGTCTACTCAGAGGTGATCTCTGCTTAAGATACAAGGCCATGTCAAACCCAGAGCTGTTGGACATGCTACACTTAAAGAAATCCCTCAGAGTCACATGCTCCAGGGATGTAAACCTTGTCATCACAATGAACAAAATATGCTGGAGGGATAGGTTCATGACCCAGAGACTCCCCAGACTCTGGAATAGACTTCCCATATATGTCAAGCAGAGCACCTCTTTGGCCCTCTTCAAAAGGAAGCTTGATGAATGGATGGGAGATAGGAAATTCTCCCCGGGGATCGCATCAGTCACCCTTCTAGACAGGGGTCCAGGTAAGTAAATATTGTGGGAAGAAATAGCCAGGGAATTTTTATGGCTAGGCATGTATAGGCCCTAGGGCCGATAGCCTAGTACCAACCTATGAACCTATGGACAATATACCTGGATGCATCTTAAATAGTGTGAAGCATGAGCTTCAACAGCTACAGTCATTCCCCTGTATAAGGGAGTACCTTCCACAGACCCAGGGATTACAGACCCATAAGTCTGACCATCCTCATATGCAAAGCCATGGAAAGACTTATCATGGAATTAATCATTCAGGACACAGGGAACTTCCAAAACACTGGACCTTTCTCAGTTTGTATTTGTCATGGGCAGGTCATGCTTACTCAACATGGTGGATTTTTTTGAAAAGGCCACCAAAGCAATGGATGAAGGCAAAATGGTACACACTCCATATCTCAATCTGACCAAAGCTTTTGACACAATTCTCCACTCAGGCAAAGTAGAAAAGCTAAATAAAATGGGAATAAACCCCTGTGTGACCTGATGTACTGTCAACTGGCACACAGATAGGATGAAGATAATGAAAGTAGGGGAGCCACCTCCACAAACAGGCCGGTCACAAGTGGAGCCCCCAGGGTTCTGTTCTGACAAGTGGAGTCCCCAGGGCTCTGTTCTGACAAGTGGAGTCCCCAGGGTTCTGTTCTGACAAGTGGAGTCCCCAGGGTTCTGTTCTGACAAGTAGAGTCCCCAGGGCTCTGTTCTGGAACCTCTCCTGTTTGGCATTTACTTTTGTGAAGCAAAAGCCAATACTAAAGAGCACTAGCTGACTATGTTTGCAGATGACTGCAAGCTAAGCGCAGTCGTTGAATCTCCAAATAACTTAGCCATCCTGCAGGAAGTTTTGTCTGAAAGAAATAACTGGTGCCACATCATGGAATGAAAGTAAGTACCAAAAAAATGCATTATTGTATCCTTAGGGAAGTCATTTACCACAGGGAACTACCACATTGACAATATGCACATAAAAGTTGACCCAATTGTTTGGGATTTGAGAACTTATGTGGACAGTGACCTAACTTTTGACAAGCATGTGTCTATTGTTGTAAGAATGCCCTTCTATATTGCATATCTTATAAACAAAAAGATTGTGTCTAGGGCTAGGGATGTCATTGTCTCCCTTTACTCAGCCCTCATTAGGCAAATTATGGAATAAAATATTTCCTTTGTCATGTATCTGTCCGGACACATGCAACAACTGGAATGCCCACAGAGATACCTTACTAAAAGGATACAAAGCCTAAACAACATGTCCTACATGGACAGAATCAAAGTCCTGTCAGTGTACTTGGAATCCTACAGACTCCGAAGAAGTGATCTGTGTCTGGCACACAAGGCATTGTCTGACCCATTGCTGATAGATTTATTGCACATCAAATAGAGAAGGACAAGGCTCTCTATTCGACCTTACCAGCCAATCAGTAAAACAGTTCACTGTACCTATCCAGGCATGTCCAAAGGGCAGTTTCAGGTGTACTCTCCAGTCCAACTGGTGAATCTGGGCATTTTGAGGCAATGTTACAATTGCCTCTTGTACACAGACAACCCTCTCCTCCTTGCACCAAACACTATTACATGCGAGAGATGCAATTATACAGCCAAACTGGAGGCTAAGCTCTCTCATCCCAAGACTGGATCAGGCAGTCAAGAGGAGAAGGGAATTACTTGCATCACACCACCAGTCTCACATAGACCTATGAAACCAGCACTGGCAAAAAACACACATAAATACACAAAAACATACTCAGAGGCTCTAAATAAAAATCCGCAAAAGCAACAGAGACCTCCAAAGCAGACATCCAAGCAACCTCCACACCCCAACACAAACCATGAAACACATACTTCCCAAAACCAGTGTGCCACACAATCACAGCCCTTAAGGCAAAATAACATACCCAACACACTATAATAGGTGACTCTATAGTCAGGCATACTGACATCCCACTTACTAGGCTGAATAAGGAGAAGGTTACTGTTAGTTGCCTGTCGGGTGCCAGCATCTACCACATAACACAAGCACTCAGGTCACTCCAGAACAAATAAAAATATGACTCTGTCATTGTCCATGTTGGTGTGAATGACCTGAGCCATACCTCCCTGGACTACATGAAAAGAGACATGGAGGAGCTCTCTGATCACATAGCCCAGGCTGGTATGACCCTGACCCTGAGTAGCATCCTGCCCTCACCAAGAATGATACTACGATATAGAGAAAAAATTATCAATTTCAACAATTGGCTAAGCTTCTGGTGTCATTCAAAGGGGATCCAGTGTCTGTCAGCCTGGGATGACATGCTTGACAAGTCACGCTGCTTTCCTAGAGATGGCTTGCACCTGTCACCCTTAGGCTTTCGAATACTGGCCAAGGCTCTTGCCACTCCCATAGTGCCTTTTTTAGGCAAGGCTCAAAAGACAAACCCACCGCCGTAAATAGCACAAATAACAAAAAACTGAGGGCTCAATGCCAGAAGTCTAAACCTCAAAATGCATGCACTCGGGGCACTCCTCAGTATGGAGAAAACTGATATATGTGCAGTAACAGAAACCTGGTTTAAGGCTCCAGAGAGCACCCCAGCACTACCAGGCTACAACTCATACCATACATTTCAGCCACAAAACCCGGACTGAAATAAAAAAGGTGGGGGAGAATCCATATTCATCAGTGATTCCCACACCACCAGATTAGTGGCACAGCACGATGCTTCAGAGATCATCTACGTGCAACTAACAACTGGCAAAACTGCTGTTCAAATTATAGCTTGCTACAGATCACCCAACATGTCCCAGGACCCCCACTCCGCATTCCTGGAAACACTGGGAAACATAAAGGTCCTACCAAACACCCCGATATTGGGTGATTTCAATTATCCAAACATTAACTGGGAGAACTACTCAAGTACAAACTCCCTCGCCCAACATTTCCTAGAATTTATAAACTCAAACACCCTGGATCAACTGGTTAATACCCCCACCAGAGGTGACAACATATTGGACCTGGTCATCACCAGCATGGGCGACTGGTGTTCTACACCAGAGGTCAACCCCTCACTGGTTAGATCTGACCATAAACTAATCACTTTGGATATCCACATTCCGCCACCACCCCTGGTCAAAGAAACCCCGTGAAAAACTTTTCAAAAGCAAACTTCACACTACTTAAGACCGAGGTGGGAAGTTTCAAAGCCCCCATGCTAAAGGAAAATGCTGTCCAAGCTTCAAAATCCTTTACTAATGTACTCTACAGGCACCTGCAATAATGCATGGATCATGTTATCCCAAACAAAACCAAGACTCACGCCTCCAAGAAAAGGAAACCAGTCTGGTGGACCACTGCCATAAACAAGCTATACAACAGAAGGAGGAAACTAGTACAGAAAAAAGTAAAATTCCAAGAAGGGAAGACATCCCTGATCAGTATCAGCAAGAAACTACATTCCCTCATAAAATCATCCAAGGCTAGCTTCTAAAGAAAAATTGCCATGGACTCCAAAGATAACCACATAGCATTCTTTAGCTATGTCAAGAATCTAAGTGGCAATTCTCAGATCTGCTCGGAGTTAGTGCAGAATGGCACAAAATACACTGAACCAACCGATATAGCCAACATCCTGGAAGACAGGTTCAGTGCAAACGTCACCCCCCTCTCACCCCCAAAATGGCCATAACTATACCAGAAGAATGTAGTGCCCTTGAAATCACAGACACTCAGGTTAAAACAGCCCTTTCCAAAGCCAAAAACACAGCATCAATGGGACCAGATGGTGTCTCAGGCTGTGTCCTACACGAGCTCAAAGATGAACTAACCCCTCACCTAAACACACTGTTTAAACTCAGCCTCTCCACAGGCTATGTGCCCACAGAGTGATGCACAGCAACGGTTATTCCGCTCCACAAAGGTGGAGCCACAATGGACCCCGGGAACTATTGCCCTATAAGAGCTTGGTCTGCAAAGCTGTGGAGCGCATCATCATGGATCTCATTAACAGAGACATTGGAAACCTCCAAACACTGGACCCAACCCAGTTCGACTTTGTTAAGGGCAAATCATATCTCCTAAACCTGGTGGACGTGTTTGATACAGTTACCAAGGCTATAAATGAGGGAAAGGTGGTCCACACAGTCTACCTAGACCTCGCAAAGGCCTTCGACACTATTCCCCACTCAGGTATTATAGACAAGCTCACCAGCCTGAACATAAACCCCTATGTCATGAGATGGGTTGCCAACTGGCTCACGGACAGAACCCACATGGTAAGAGTTGCAGGAGCTAGGTCTGACTCTAAACCTGTTACAAGTGGCGTTCCCCAGGGCTCAGTCCTAGGAACCCTCCTGTTCAGCATATACTTCTCAGAGGTACAGGCAAGCAGAGGAGGACTATGGCTCACCAAGTTCGCAGACGACTGCAAACTAGGGGCTCACTGAGACACATACCTGGTGTCAAAACCATGGTCTCAAGCTAAATGCCAAAAAGTGCATAGTCATCCCCTTTGGAAAAAACAAAATACCCACAAGTACTACATAGGTGGTAGCCCTCTAAATACAGAAGACGTAATAAGGGATCTGGGGACCTAAGTAGATAGTAACCTTTCCTTTGATAATCACATTGCAAAAGTGGTTAGAAAATCCTTCTATGTGGCTCACCTAATCAAAAAAGGGTTTGCATCCAGATCGACAGAGGTCATTGGGCCCCTCTACGCATCACTTATCCGACCCATCGTAGAGTACAATGCCCCATTTGGGATGTACCTTACAAGACAGCTGCAACAACTAGAAAGACCACAGAAGTTCCTCACCAAGAGTATCACTGGCCTCAAGCAGATGCCCTATGCAGCTCGACTGAAGTAACTCCATCTGTACTTGGTTGTATACCGCCTACTCAGAGGTGATCTCTGCCTGACATACAAGGCCATGTCCAACCCAGAATTGATGGACATGCTCCACCTAAAGAAAACCATATCCCCTCGAGCCACACACTCCAGGGATCTAAACCTCACCACAACAATAAATAGGACGTGCTGGAGGGATAGATTCCTGTCCCAGAGACTTCCCATGCTCTGGAACAAGATTCCAATCTACAATAGGCAGAGCTCCTCGCTAACCCTCTTCAAGAGAAAACTTGACGAGTGGATGGGAAATGGAAAGTTTACCTCTGGGATCACTTCAATGGCTCTGCTGGACAGAGGCACAGTGAACTAATCTAAGGGGGGTGGCGAAAGCCAACACATTCCAGCTAGGCTTATAAATGCCTTTGGGCAGATAGCCTAGTACCTACCTATGAACCTATGAACCTAAATGGCATCAGAAATCCTCAATCTAGGGATCTAAATCTCTTCTGCATCATCAACAAAACAGTTTGGAGTGATAGGTATAATTCGGAGAGGATACCTCTGCTGTGGAACTGACTCCGCATTCACATAAAACAAAGTTCATCCCTGTCTATATTCAAGTGCATCTTAGATCTATGGATGGAAAGCAGAATATTACCCCATAACTGTCTGCTGTACTACCAATGGACAGAGGCAGCACCTAAATACTCTATCCCATGCATGTATACCCTCAAATTATGTATGGTATGTTCCCAGTTATTCTCATTAGGGACAATATCAACCATGGGATGGGTAAGGCCAGTCTATAACCAAATGGGACAGGTTATTTCAAGCACAAAAAGGGAAACTGACCAGGGTTAAAATGACCCCCAAGGGCAGATATCCTAGTTCTTACCTATGAGCCTATGAACCTATGAAAGGGTAGTTAAATGATCTCTATTTAACAGTCATTTTCATGGATGGTTATGGGGGCAGCATTTGAAACCAAGCCGTCTCTACAGAACTGCTGGAACAGTCTCAGACTCTACTGTTTAAAGAGAATGCAGCGGCTGTCTGCCATTTTGAATGAGGCCTGGACTCTACTCCCAGCTATTTTTTATTTGGAAAGGATATGGCAGTCTGATTCCATCCTCAACCTCTGTGACCTCTGTGAGAACACATGACATTCTGAGTCCCTGCATCCAGTCAGATGTCTGGTTTCGAACTCCACTTGCCAACTACATTATTATTCCTACCATTAACTTATTTTCTGTCCTGATCCAGTGTACCCAGCATCCAAATTATTCACATTACCCAAAATTCTTCTGCATTTAAGTCACCAACTGCATGCTTTGCTTTTCTTTTCCTTATTGTATATTGTTTGAGCTTGGTCTTTGGTTTCATCTTTGCAGTCAGACCTGCAGTGGTTCCTATAATGCATTTCTCCAGAGGTAGGGAATGAGACAGGGGTCTGTTTACTATAGTGGTAGCTAGGCATAGTCAGTCTATTTATTTCAGTTTTAAGCACTAACTATATGCCCTATCTGTGTCCATGCAGGGGTTCACTAGATGGTTCAGTTTTCTCCCACATTCCAAAGACCTAGACAATCCTCTAAACTGCATCTATGTGTGCTTATATTGTGTAAGTGTGTTGCATGCGTGTGTGTGTGTGTGTGTGTGTGTGTGTGCCTGCCTGTGTGTGCCTGCCTGTGTGTGTGTGTGTGTGTGTGTGTGTATGTGCATGTGTGCGTGAGAGCATGCTTGTGTGTGTGTGTGTGTGTGTGTGTGTGTGTGTGTGTGTGTGTGTGTGTGTGTGTGTATGTGTGCGTGCATGTGTGCGTGAGAGCATGCTTTTATGTGTTTGTGTGTGCGTGTGTGTGTGTGCGTGAGAGCATGCTTTTGTGTGTTTGTGTGTTTGTGTGTGTGTGTGTGTGTGTGTGTGTGTGTGTGTGTGTGTATGTGTACGTGCATGCGCGAGCGCATGCTTGTGTGTGTGTACGTGGGTGTTTGTGTGCATGCATGAGTACACACGCACATGCGCGCGTGCGTGTGTGTGTATGCATGTCACCTGGGATGGACTACTGATTATATGTGTTGGTTGTCATTGAAAGCTTTGGCTTCCCCATAACCCCAAATACGATTATACAGATATCATAAAGTGAATGAATAAATTAAGGCATATATAAAATGTCAGATAGTATGACCTTTGTTATTACTATTGTCACACTCAGAAATATTATAAACACAAAGCGTATTATCTTTATCAGAATGTCTCCACCCATCCACAAGCCCTTTTTCCCATTTTTACAGATGGGGTCTGGATGTTATTTCAATAGTGACAATCATCTAGAGCCAAGATTTACACTGCCAGATGGCTAGCCCTGCTGCAGTAGTTCTTCGACACCACACACTTACACCTATGGCCAATTTAGAGTGCCCAATCCACCTACTGTATGACTTTGGAATGTGGAAGGAAACCGGAGCACCTGGACGAAACCTACACGAACACAGGTAGGACAAGCAAACTCCACACAGAAGGCATCCCAGCTGAGAATCAAACCACAGAACTTCTTGCTGTGAGGCAATAATGCTATTCACAACAGCACTGTGATATATTTAAAGCATATTTGGAGATTGAGTTAGTAATAGGAAAAAAAAGAACTTAATTTTTTAAAGCATGAGCAACTGAAAACATTTGCTATGTATTAACCGCACTGGCTTGCAGCTGGGTGCAGAATGGCAGCTACATTAACAGTGAGAGCTGGGGGAGTGGTATGAGTGTAAGTTATCAGATTCTTGTTGCACAGCTGCCTAACTTGCGCTACTCTGGAGGCAGGAAAATAGTGCCCCAGAAAAAGTCACTGACCTGGGACCTGTAATATCATAAGCAAAAAAACTGCTGTAGTTTCAGTCCACCAGCACAAAAGAATTTTAGCTTGAAAAACCAGGAAGACTTTCAGGGGATAAGTTGGATTTTCTCAATTACAATTTCAGTAATCTACGTGAAACTTTGTTCCTTGCAGCGAGTGCTACATTCTTTTACTTAACTATGGCTTGTTAATAGAACATTGATGAGTGAATTCTAAGGACTAACACTTCTGAGATATGGGCCTTCAATGTTCTGCTTCAACAGATGCAAAACAAAAACATTCATTCCTGAAATCTTTTTTTTTTTTTTTTTTTTTTTTTTTTTTTAGCAACATGCTGTATTTTTTTGTAATTAACTACCGCTGTATCGTATGCTTTGTCAACAGCTTCCTCACAGTGTGATTTACTATAAACTGCAATTAACTCTGGCCTATTTTCACATTTTAAAAGTTTGCATTCAGAAATGATTGTTATGACTAAGGAAGTTAAATTAAATTAGTAACATCAATACAGTCTCTGGTATGATATTGTTTAAATCGACCCAGCTGTTTGGAGTATGTAACTCCTATTGGATAGTTATTGGCCATAATTGATCACTGGCAGAATGAGTTTATAAAATGAAAGTATTCATGTGATCATTTTTTTTTAATTCTTTAGTAGTTACTTCTTTAAAACAAGATTATCTATTTCTGCAACATGTTGTCTTGGTGAAAAGTAAAAGTATCCCGTGCAGTATCATGAGCTGTGAGATAATACAGAATACCTTTACATCAAACTTTTGTATGAATGCCAGAAATATGTTTTGCTTACCCATTTCTGACAACATTGTGAAAAACATGCGTAATGCATCAAAACTTCCTGATTCTTTTCTCTGACTGTGGATAAAACAGCGTTTAAAGTATATCAAGAAGTAAATTGGCTGTTGATAAACATGTAAGTACAATGCAGAAGAGTATGTCTCCTTAATTTTAAGATAGCTCTGATTTCTCGGCAGTTGGATTTTAGTGGTACCTTCTAGAATTTGATTTGACCAGTAGGATGCTTCCAAATTCCAGATAAGCTCCTTGTCTAGGCAGCTGATAATCTTCTGAGCTCAGATTTTTTCCTTCATCATTAGACTTCGTATATTATTTGCACCTGACGGCACTATCTAATAACAGTCTGAGACAGAAGAGAAAAGGAAGTTATTTCATACTGATTTTTACCTGTAGCATAACTATCCTTATGGATAGACATTTACCCTGATTAGTCACTAGATATTACGGAGCTCCAGTTATTGGTTATCAGATACTTTGCATACTACATGCGGGCACCAAGTTAGGGTGGGGGTGTCATACACTTCATATGCTAATTTGGAGCTCAGGTTTGATTCCCAGCACGTCTGCTTGTATGCAATGTGAAGGTCACTTTGACCCTTGCTCTGTGGTATAGAGGGATAAAGCCCTGATTACACCTTAGCTGACCCAAGTTCAGAAGTGACTTGAGCACTGGCAGAACTGGGTGGGATGGTGACTTGGAGTGGCTTTTTTCTGGAACATAGCCTAGTATTTGCCTGTGAGTTTATCAGTCTTCAATCTATTAGAAGTCTAGGACGTAACTAGCGCTCAGAATCAAACCCTATACTTTGTATCTGTGAGGTAAAAGCTATAATCATTATGCCAAGCCCTCCCTGAGGACTGGCCATGATCTGACAAGTCCGCTGTGATGGGTGTAGCATTTCTGCACTGGGGAGGGGAGGCAGATCTAAGTGTCACGTGCAATGATGTATATCATGCCAGTAATGTTGCCAGTTATGCATACAAAATAAATTCCCTGGCGTGCAGGAATGTGTAAGTGATGCTGTCAGTTTGTACTGCTCTGATCCACCTCTCCTTCCCAGTCCTCCACTGGTATGGTTCCAGTCTCAGAGTATATACCAGGGCATTATAGTAAAATGTAGTTTGACCTTTATGAAAGGGGATTTAATGTACAGATCAGCAGCTGTGAATATGAGGCAGCAGAATGACCTGGAAGAAAAAAACAGGAGGAAGCTGGAATTAGCTCCTGTTAAAGAACTCCTGAACTACTATAAGAGTGGCACTTAATGAATGAGTCTGTAGCCCAGAAGTATAGAACTGACTGTCAAGATGGCCAAGTTTTCCAAAGTACCAGTCTTAATGATTAAACTCCCTCCATGTGTGATGAATATTTTAGCCTCTAGAGGAAGGTGTGGGTTCAAATCATATTTCTGACAGCGGTTGGGGATTGGAGTAATGGTTAAGGCATTTATCTCACAAATATAAGCTCCAGGGTTTGATTCCCACCTTTGAGGGAAATTTGTTAAGTTTAAAATGGCTCACAAGGGCAGCTAGCTTAGTACCTACCTGATCCTATTAGGTTGTTGTTGGCCCTAACACTTTTGTTTGAGAAGAACCTGCATTTGTAAGTTATTTGGATCATAAACAATGCTGTTTCTAAGACAGGCATCTCTGTTGCCATTAATGGTCCACATTGTTGGATTGCAGGGGAGATTTCGGCACAGTTTCTTCTTCCAAAAGTCACTAAGACTGTATCTCTCACTGCCAACTTAAAGGAGTCACCCTTCTAAATTTCCCTGAACAGAGTTTTTATTCTTTTGACAAGTACAAATGTTCATGTCCACTTACCAGAGTATCATCTGTGTAACAACTACTGCAGCCCATTACTGCCACAGTTGAAGAGACAGCTACAGTGGCCAAACTGATGACTATGCCACTGACTACCCTACCACTATAACAGCTAGCCAGGGAGGACAAACTAGAGGCATGTCTTGATGCTTTTGATCAATAGACCCACTGGGTGGAACGGCATTGATCTGAATGGGCCAGGATCCTTTTAGTTCAGCTGACTGGAGAACCTCTGAAAGTCTTCAGAGACATGGAGGGAGCTGAGTATTAGGACTGTGATAGGGTTAAAAAGCATTACTTGCCAGAGATTGTTTTGCCTCACAGATACAAGCACAGAGAGTTCGTAACTGCAGTTTGCCTTAAAACAAAATTGTGATCTCAGATTAAAGCATATAATTAATTTATGATTAGATCCAGAGGGTCAACATACTAAATAACAAACAGAAAATACTTGATATGAACAAAGCTCATTTTAAAATCAGAAGTGTTATGTTTATGGAACGTGACAAACTATCTGTTATAACTGATTTGTTAACAGAGTAGGTACACTGACTCACTGACACTTTTCAGGCAGGATCTAGAACATTTTCTCAGTCATTTCAACAGTTACACATTATTAATAGATTTAATAATATGTCCGATATGGAACACAATCATGGTGTGGTATGTAATAGAATTAACGGATTCAACAATATAGCCAATGTGACACACAATAAAGGCATGTTATATACAGAAAAGTTTAGCAATTTAGTGTAAGTTCTCACATATCAAAAAACAGAACAATAAAGAAAAATGTGTGATATATTTGCTGCAATAAGATGGTGTTTTCTTGTCTTAGAGATTAAGAATTGCTTCCTATTGAAAGTATTTTAAGTAGATAACATAAAGTAGATAAGGCAGGGTATTGTTTACCAATTGCTGTTGAAATGAAGGCATTGAGAATTGTTTATAGTGTGTTCTTTCAGTTTTCCAGAAATTGGTTAAAGATGAGAGATTTCTAATTTTGGGTGGGTTTTTATTCTAATGTGCTGGGCAAGTTTAGTTTTTCTGCAGCGGCCATTGCCTAGTGGGAATGATTTACTGACTATCTATGTTTTTTCTTAGGAAGTAGTTAGAATCTCTGGCATGTATTAGGGTTTGGTAGAAGTCATTTAGAACTTTAAAAGTCAGTTTGCTTAAGAGGAAGGAATCTCTATTTATTTACTGTGCTAGTGCAAATTTAGTTCAGTGCAATATCTTACTAAGTGGCCGAGAGCTGAAATGATTGCTAGGTTCAGGCAGTATGGTCATGCTGATAAAGACTCAGTATTTATATAGGAAGAAAAGTCTTACTGATAAAACAGTTGAGGTAGTATGTATGCATGGAGAAAGTAAACAGTATTCCATTACTCAGCCAGCAGAGCAATCTATGTTTGGAAAGATATTTCATCAAATTGATTTACTTCCCAATGCAACATGAGATATGATAATGGGAAAATCTTTTACCCAATTTAATGATTTGTGGATTAACTGGTAATCCTTCTGATAAACTACTTCATCGATATGGGAAGAGGGACCGGCAAGTGAATAAGCCCATAGATATACCATTACGTAACTTTGGAAAAGGGGATGACCACCATCAAATATCAAGCCATAGTGCTGTAAAGCCCTAGAGGTAAAAACGTTGCTAAGGATACAAGGAGAAGTCCCTACACCATGTAATTATATGTATATCAATCTTCACCTATGGTAGACCAGCCTGTAGGAACAGATCCAGTAGAAGGACGTGATTTAGGCACTGTAATATTAAATCCTAAGCTTTGGAGACAAAGCCAGAGAGGCAAGATTACATTGGTTTGGACATATGCTGAGGAGGGATGCAGAGTATACTGGGAAAAATAATAAAAGTAAGAGCTCTGACAGTACCACAGCTGGGAAATTTATTACAAAAATAAAGAAAAAATCAAAACAAAGTAACAAAGAACAAATCCTTACAAAACAGTGGTAAGTGCTTTCAGCGATCTACCCCTTCATCAGACAACAGTTAAAAATCCTATAATTCATTAAATACTGGAGGTTAGTCACATGATGTTTCAAATTTTCAGTTGTACCCAATAAAGACATGACAATTAGTGCATCAGTACATTATTAGCACAGTTATGCAAATAAAAAGACCATACACTGAAGGAATTATAGCTAAGATAAATGAGAAATGTATATAACCTTGTATGGTGTATAGCTATATATAATAAAAACCTGATAATTCCAGTGACAACACTATAAATCTCTCTCTCTCTCTCTCTCTATATATATATATATATATATATATATATATGTGTGTGTGTGTGTGTGTGTGTGTGTGTGTGTGTGTGTGTATATATACATATATATAAAAATACAATACTAATGCATCCAGCTTATATAGATACATTAAATTTGTTTATATAAAATGCTAATATATATATATATATATATATATATATATATATATATATATATATATATATAAATAAATAATCAGGCAATCTAAAATACAATGTAAAAAATATATAGAAAATGTATTGTAACATATTAAAAATCTAAAAATTCAAGAGAATCAATGTTTCAAAGGTTGAGCTTTTAAAAAAGGTTTGACACCATTTGATTCAACCCTGGGGGCTTGTCTGCATTAAATCTAATAATCCATCTGTGCTCAGCAGCTTCTGTGTCATTAAATAAATTACCCCACCTTAATTTCTCAGACAATATTTGTAAAACCAGAAATTTAAAAATATGTTCAGGTCCTGTATTCATGTTGTGCATCGCAATCACACTATTCTTCTTGCAGTTCCTAATATCCCTATAATGTTCCAGGATCCTGTCCTTCAGGCGTCTATTGGTTTTACTACACAGTAGGTGAAGTAGACCATGTTTGATGTGGTACAGTCAGCATAGAGATTACTGCTATGACTAAATTTCTTCGAGGGATGTGTAAAATTCCTGCCATTGTGTATGTGTTTACATGCTCCACAATTTCTACACATGTATGTGCCCGATCTATCTGATCTACTGACAGTGTTGGTTGCGGCATTACTATAACATAGTTCATTTCTCAATGTTCTATTGTTCCTAAAAGTGAAACTTGGCTTAGTACCAATTATACCCTGTAGGTTGTCAGTCATAGATAGAATACCCCAATTTTTGGTTACTACATCACATACTACACTTATGTTGCTGGCAGAAGTGAGTGGCATCCAAAGTGTGTTGTCTGTGTCTGTATGTATATGCCTTACCTCATCACAATCATTGACTTGCCCGCTTGCTCAAGTTGTAGTGTGCGTATCATAATAGGGTCTACATCTACCCACCCTATTGCTCCAACCATCTAGAATGCACCTATCTATAGTTCTAGCATCATAGCCCCTGTTTAAAAACTCAGATTTAAGTTGGCCCAGGGCTATTTGTAGTTCATCATCATCATTAAACAGTCTCATAATCCTGTATACTTGGTCTTTGATGATGTTGACCTTGGTGTGGTTCGGGTGCATACTGGTGTTATGTAGGAACATGTTTTTTCTAACATGTTTCCTAAACAAACCAGTTCTAATCTGGTTTAATTCATCTTTTCTTACTTTGACATCAAGAAAGTCAATTTCAGTCATATAATATTGAGAGGTAAATCTAAGAAATTGAGTGGTATTGTTGAGGTAACTGAAAAATGCATTTAGCTCTACCTCTGTACCATTCCACAGCAAAAAAAATATCATTCACAAACCTGACATACCACTCGATATACCTACCATATGTACTGTTGGTTAGCACACGTGTGCGTTCCCATTGAACCAAGGAAAGGTTGGTGAAGCTATTCGCACAAGCTGTGCCCATAGCTACACCAACCTTCTGTAAGTATTTCTGTTGTTGAAATAAGAAAACATTATTGATCAGTACTATATCCAACAAAGCACAAATGAGGTCACATTTGTTCTTGTTATAATCTACACTGTGAAGTAGTTCCCTTATGGTCTCTATTCCCCATTAATTCGGAATTACCGTGAATAATGAATCTATATCCATTTTTACCAAGAAACAACAATGGTTGGTATCTATATTCATCCATTTCATCCTAAGAGTTTCAAGAAAGACCTTAGAATCTCTTAGCACAGTCTCACAATTAGATAGGAGTGGATGTAGATTCTTCTCAATGAAAATAGATAGAGGTTCAGTAACCCATCCTTTACCCGAGACTATGGGGCGCATGGATGGAACTGACAAATGCTTATGTATCTTAGGTAAGCCATAAATCTCAGGTATAGAGGGATTACTGACCAAAAAGTATTCAAACAGTTCCTCATCAATCATACCAGTAATTAACAAATCTAACATCAAGAAGGATACTTACAACATTGTTAGATAAAGTCTGATATGTGGAGTCATCATCTAATAATCGTAACATTTGTTCAACATATAGCTGTTTATCCATCACCACTATTCCCCCTCCCTTGTCTGCCGGTCTTATTTCAATAGAATGCATGTGTTTTAAATCAATCATAGCATGATATTCATCTTTGCTCAAATTATAGAAAGTGTTAGAGCTGCAATTTTTGCTCAGATCCAACTTCTCTCTTAGTTCTTGGTCAAAGACATCAAGGAATGTTTCAGTAACTGCATTTCATGGTGGAATAAACGTACTCGGTTTTTTAAATAAATTCCTGGTCATATAAGGGCTGTTGCCATACAAAGTTTTAAGTGTTAAAGTCCGGCCAAAAATTCTAAGGTCTTTTATTACATCAGTTAAAGCAACTTTCTTTGCTGGAACAAAAATGAGCCCTTTATTTAAAAGTCTCACCTGGTTTTCAGTCAATGGGTGTGACGAAATGTTAAAAATCAAACTTTCCTCAACCTCTTTCTGTCCTGTCCCTCTGCACTCAGTGGTCTCCACTGACTGCGATATGATGGCCGTCCTCTTATTGGCAGGGGTTCCTGCAGTAAAAAATTATCCATGTTGTTCACTGGGTTAAGGTCATTAGATAAACTGTTAGAAGGTAGCTGAATGTTTCTCATTTCTTTGGGTTTAACCACCGGAGCATCGCTCCTGTCAGGTTGTAGCGTATGCACTTTAGAACCAAAAACTGGCTTTACACACTTTTTTACAATGCCAGCAAAGCTGGCAGTTGCTTCATTGCTTATTGCTTGTTCAGACTCAATTGGAGTGGGTGTGTCACCTATTCCTTCATTCAAATTAACGTTGTCATGGCGTTGCCTCTGTGGAGCTTCTGATTGGATCCCCCGAGCTGTCTGTCTGGTCTGGCTCTTAGGAGGGTGTCCCCTCACCCAAGAGAATACGTTCCCGTGCTGAAAATCATTAAAATCCCTGTGCAATTTATGGGTTTTAACTGCAGCAAGTCTTTTCTCATAGTTTAATATATTTTCTTGTAAAGTATCCAGCTTTGTACCTACTATTTGTGTAGAATAGCTATCTATAATGCTGCCATAGACAATATTAATGTCTTTAGCTAGCTCGTCCTCTTGTGGACAGAAAAAGTTTATCAGTAGATGCAGATATTTGGAACTTCACTCTAAGTTTATGATTTGTCAACGCCTAAGAAGTTCTGGATATGTTTGACCATAGGTTGGCATAGTCAACACACATAGCCCTCTAGGGACAAGATTCTGTTGTAATCATGCTTCCAAGTGGAAATGTTGCCACTGGAGCCGTTTAAACTTATACAATTTATTTTCCAGGTCTCTATAGATAGTATTAAAATTGTTTAGCTGTTCAGAGTTGTCAGCATATATTGTATCCGTTGTTTTCAGCCCTATGTTCAATAAGGGATTCACATCCATTGTTAGTAGTCCATTCAGGCGTTCTGCAGGACAAGTTTTGGAGCCATTAACCATATTTGCATTGCTGTTCATCTCAATTGCAATGGTAGAAACATTTCCTTCTGCCATGTTGCTTTAGAGAGGCAAAGTAAATAGAAATAAAAGTAAAAATCCTCTCTCTAAGCACAAAACTGTCAGTGAAAAGTGAAAATCAACAAAAGTAAGAGCACTGACAGTACCACAGTTGGGAAATGTATTACAAAAATAAAGAAAAAATCAAAACAAAGTAACAAAGAATAAATCCTTACAAAACAGTGGTAAGCACTTTCAGGGATCTACCCCTTCATCAGACAACAGTTAAAAATCCCATAATTTATTAAATACTGGAAGTTAGTCACATGATGTTTCAAATTTTCAGTTGTACCCAACAAGGACATGACAATTAGTGCATCAGTACATTTTTAGCACAGTTATGCAAATAAAAAGACCATACACTGAAGGAATTATAGCTAAGATAAATGAGAAATCTATATAACCTTGTATGGTGTATAGCTATATATAATAAAAACCCTATAATTCTAGCGACAACACTACATGCTCTAGGGGCCTAAACCTTGTCACCACAATAAACAGAACATGCTGGAGGGATATATTCCTGCCCCAGAGACTTCCCAAACTCTGGAACAAACTACCTATCTCTATCAAACAAAGCTCCTCATTAGCACTCTTCAAGAAAAATCTTGATGATTGGATGGGAAATGGGAAATTCACCCCAGGGATTCTGTGGCTCTGCTCGACAGGGGCACAAGAAAATAATTTTCTTGGGTGGTGAAAGCCAGGGTACATTTTTTGGCTAGGCTTATATAAGCCCTAGGGCCAATAGCCTAGTACCTACCTATGAACCTATGAACCTATGAACGGGAGCAGCCGAAAGAAGAAGAAGAATATTGAATCCTAAAACGTGTTGCAAATCAGAGAGTAGTTGCATCATTGCAGCCTGAAAATGTTGTAGAGCATGGACTAGGAGTAGTAACAGAATTGAAGAGAAGGCATCACTCACTGAATTATATTCTGAGTGAGTTAGAAAGAATGAAAAGTGATAAACGGAAAAATACACCAGTCCAAAACAATGCAGCTAGGCAAAGAAGGCTTTATTCCCAAGAAAATACCTATACACCTCGAGATCAATAAGCCCCTCAAATAGTAAGTCCTGCAGCTCTAAATCAATACGTTGATAAGCTATATTGATTTCATTTCTTGAGGCTAGTAGATAGGTATTGGTATCCCCTAATAGATCCATCATTTTGGCCTCATAGTTAATACAGTCAATAACAACATCTTTTACATAATTCTAAACGTTGTGTTAGGCTGAAGCAGAAAGCCTGAGAAATGGATAATTGTAAGCAGCAACTGAGTACAGAGGAGGAAAAAACAGTGAGAAAGATTTTGCCAGTATAGTGAAAAAGGAATATGTAGTACCTGGACAGAAACCTAAACCCACTTCTGTCTGTGCAAGACAGAAAAATCAAATAAGAGAAGACTCTAGGCATGTATCAGTAAGTAAGGAAAAAGTTAAACTGAAAATAAAATTTGTTCTGAGGTAGCCTTTTCAGAGGGAAAGCAACCTAGAGAAGAAAGAGAAAGTGGTGTTCATTCACCTGAGATAGACGGGAAAGAAGACGAGGGAGAGAAGAAGGAGAAGACAGTATATGGTGAGAGACAAGATAACAATGAACAAGTCCTGCTAGCCAGAAAACAGCAGATCTAAGCAAATATAATAGGGTTCTGTGCATCAAGGTTATAAAGAAAGAAAGCAGTACAAATTAAGGAAGACAGAGATAACACCTGACCCTAAAGAATATTGGTATGTGTCGCCATTTCTAGGGTAAAAACCTAAAATTTAGTTACTAGGACTGCAGTGACTGTGGCTGTGTTGGCTTGATAAGCGGCAATAGCATCTACCTTACGGCAGGCTGACCTAGAGGAAAACCTAGAGATGGAAGGCCTTTTAAAAAGGCACAATAGCAATTGTTTGAGTAAGAGCAAGGGAAAACATAAATAAAATTGTAGGGAATAGGGTCATGACCAAATGTTCAAGCTTCCAAAAACTTGAATGTAAAAAAAAAAAAAATATATATATATATATATATATATATATATATATATATATATATATATATATATGTTTTGCAGGGGGGCAATCTTCCCTGCACTTCCTGCAAGTTATATGACCTAACTTTCATATGATCGACATTCATTTCACTGAGACCAAAACACCTAAAACCCATTTGATCGAAACTCATAACATCGACACATGAAATAAATAGCATTACGCCCTTTTCCCCACTGTAGCCCAATCCTGGAGTTAGAATATATAGTTAGGGTGTGTGGGGGGCACAGCACTCTACATTGGGGGGTGTGGAAGGCATAGCCCCTCACATAGTTTAGATAACTATTGTTGTCTGCAAAGAGTTAGTCATATCAGTTATAAGTATCCACGTGTATCTTTGAAATGTATGAAGCATGTGAGGGGATACACCCCCCAATGTGGGGGGCTGTGCCCTCCACCCCCAACTATATATTATACCTCCAGGATCGCGCTACAGTGGGGAAAAGGGCATAATGCTTTTAATTTCATGTGTCAATGTTATGAGTTTCGATCAAATGGGTTTTAGGTGTTTTAGACTTTAGGTGTTTTGATCTTGGTGACTTGAATGTCGATCAGATGAACTGTCGATCATGTGAAGTAGACCCATATATATACAACTTTGAGATTGTACTACAGTGGAGAAAAAGGGAAATAAATTTTGCACTAAAGCATTTTTATGTAGATCACTGTATAGTGGGGATCAGGGAATTTCACTTTGCAGGAGGTGTGTGGGGTGTAAATGGACTTCTGTCTGTCTTCCCCATTTCCACACCAATTGGTACATGGCGCAATGAGCACCTTTCAGTGCTCATTTTTTCTGTAGCAGTTACAGGTTTTCAGGGTTCAGGTTGCTAGCCCAAGGCCCAACCCTCCTCAAAGGGTGCACCACACACATTCACACATTCACATCTAGGGCCAATTTAAAGTGTCCAGTCCACCTACAGCATGTCTTTGGAATGTGGGAGAAAACCGGAGCACCCAGAGGAAACCCACATGAATGCAGGGAGGACATGCAGACTACACAAGAAGGCACCTCAGCTGAGAATCAAACTGGAGAACCTCTTGTTGTGAGCTGACAACACTAACTGCTAGAATACTGTACCCCTGCAAAATCATAATTTTTTATGTTACAGTTTTTGGAAACGGCATATGAATTTTGAGTTTCCAAAAACTTGATAATATGATGTAAATCCCTCTCTGTCTCTCTCTCTCTATATATATATATATATAAATATATATATATATATATATATATATATATATATATATATATATATATAAATATATATATATATATATATATATGTATGTATGCATATGGGTCCACTTTAGATTGTCGAAACCTCAGATCATCGAAAACCACATCATCGAGACAAAAATAGCAAAAATCCATTTCAGAGAAAGACTGGAAATGGTAATATAATAGTAGAGTTGAGGTAAGATTCTGAAGATAATATAATACATGCTTTGGTGGTAAAAGTACAACGTGGTGTTGGAGCTAGAAATCTCATCTGCACTGCTGAGTTGGAAATGCAGTACTGACTGTGGAGGCAGGAATACCTCACTGTAGTGTGTGCATGTGATTGCACTGCAGAGGTGAGAATTTCATGCTGTTCTGTGTAGGTGAAAATTTCACATGTACTGTGAAGGAAGATATTTTACACTGCGTAAGTTTGAATACCATGCTGCAATCTGTTAAAAAAAAGAGAGAGACAGGAGAAATATAAGTTGAGAACCGTCCTTCTCTTTAATAGAACTTCAACAGAACGAATGGCACTTAGGTAAGGCAGTTGATATGAGAGCAGGATTTATCACTGGCTTACTGGATCTTAAATTATTTATAACACCAAACGTGTAAAATAATTTAATACACCCAGATTTACTAAGAACTCCTTCTGGAAATGATGCTGCACGTCATTCAGACAGCTGGCATGGGCTGAGGAGGGTAATGCATTAAAACTGACCAGCTCAGTTTTGTCCTTCAGAGAGCTCCACACTTCAATGTGCCTGTGAATGTTTCTTTCACTTAGCTTACAAGTCATTTTGCATAAGTCTTAGGTCTTTTGAGACTGATCAGATCAGCAAGACAAAACCAAAAACGCATTTCTATAGCTATAACCAAAGCATGAAACATCCTTCCTCAAAAAATCAGATCTCTGGAAGGCAGAAGATCATTGTCTAGAGAATTATTTGGAACAAAGTAAAAAATAATTAAGGAAAAGGCTCAAATTAGGAACACATTTTAAATGTTGGCACTATTATCTTAAAACTTCCCAAAATAGTTTCCTCTTTTAAGATGAATAGAACAAAAATTTGAGAAAACACTAAAGGTGTCCCTACAAAATAGGAACAGTTGAAGGTGTCACAGAACTAAGACATCACTGAATTACCAACTGTTAGACATTTAGGTACTTTTCCATTATCGAGGCAACAGTTCTAATGAGCACTTGGAATCTTAGCATGTGCTCACAATGATTTCTGTAACATACTACCGTCTGAGTCTGAACGTTATTAATATATATTCTTTCTTACCCATAAAAAACACACCTTAGAATTTTATATTTTTATACCGACTGTAACACAGACAACAAAATGACCAGAACGTTCTTTAACTTTCCGTTCTCATTGCAAAACATAGCGAAAGAGGAACAGAAGCGGCCCTTAACAGTTTGAAGTCTAATTTATTTGGAAGGGAGCTCAAGGAAATAGGCAGGGAAACAGGGAAACAGTTAGTGGACGGAGACTAAGGTGGAACCATGTTAAAAAAGCGATAGTGGCAGAAAGAATGTCAAGTGACTTTTACTGTAAACTAGACATAGCAGACCAAATCCTTTTGTACTTGTTCACTTTTTCATTTAGGAGAAAACGTGGAAATCCTCCTGAACCTTCTGAAACAGAACAAAGCAAAGATCAGTGCCGCCTTCTGTTTTGCTGGTGGCAGGCCTGAAGTCCATCTAAATTGAAAGTGTGATCTTGCTTGGCAGACTGGTTCGGATCCCAGCCCCACCTCCAGCGGTGGTGCAGGGCATGTCTGGGGTAGCCTCGGCGGGGCTGGTACTCCATTCAAAGAGACAGTAGGCTGCAACACCAGTTACTGAATCACCTGCTTCTGTTGGTTAATTGATGGTCTCTGCTCTAAAAGCCAGTATCGGCAAGGTGACATCTGACTCAAAGCTAAGAAACTTTATAACTCAACAAAAATTGCATTGAGGCCTGATTCACGAATCAGTAAAGGTGAGATATGTACAGAAAGGTGTATTCAAGGAGGTTGGCTGTTTCTACCAACAGGTTTTTGTGCTTGGACATTTCACTGCTGACTTGTGCATTTGTACAGGTCTTGTTGTTTGCACTTAATGAGTATCTGGTACTGTAAACAGAAAGACCAATGGCAGGCAGGTGCACTACAACGTTTTGGACATGACACCCAACTCAATCGTCTTTCAAATGCTCTGTTTCCTCACCTATTGACATGGAATTCCCATATCATCAAGAAGAGTAGCGTGTTAGGACTGTTACCCTGATAATGGAAAAGTACTGACATTTGCTTATAGTTTAGTGCATATACTGAACTGCTGTGCTCCATTTTATTAATCAGTTTTATATTTGTTGCATTTCTTTATTGCAAGGACTGCTGCACACAATATCTGTTACAAATTCTTCTTTTGTGACTGGTGTTAACACTAACCTTGGAACTATCTTTCCTTCCTCGTTGCACGCACTACTTTTACACTTTATGTAACATCTCTACTCATACTCATTTTCGCTTAACTATTATTAGGCCTTTATACTGACTCGCTTAACTTTTTTTTCTTGTTAAGCCCTGGACCCCAAATTTCGTTTCTCTGCTCTAATCTAAATGTGACCATACCTGTCAGCTGTGTAGAATTTCACTGTCTACCCAGATTTTTCCTCATATTTTTTGTCTGCTCTTCAGTTCTAAAATTTTATGTTTTCTGTCAAATCATTGAGGACTAAAGTTATTCAGTAATTGTAGACATTTGAGTTTCAAACTTCATATCCTTCAAAAAATGCATGACAACTGAAACCCTGTTATTCTAGCAACTTTTTAAGTTTACAAGAACAATATTTAACATCTGTCCCTGATTTTGGGATTTGGATGTTATGTGGTTCTCAACACTAGGCATGTCACAGCTAATTATACAACATGTTATGTGGGTTACAACATTAAACATGTCACATCTAGTTATGCAAAATATGAAGTAGTTCATAACACTAAAGATGTCATAGGTAATTATACAAGATGTTATGTGGTTCTCAGCTCTAGGCATGTTGCAGATAATAATACAAGATATTGCATGGATCCCAGCATTAGGCATGTCACAGGTAATTAATTATACAAGATGTTACATGCGTCACAAAACTAGACATTTCACAGGTAATTATACAAGATGTTACCTGGTTCACAACACTAGACATGTCATAGGTAATTATTCAAGATTTTACATGGTTCACAACATTAGACGTGATGTTACATGAGCCACAACATTAGATATGTCACAGCACAAGACATGTTACAGATAGCTATATAAGCTGTTTCAAAGGCAGAAGCACAACACACAACACACAATTCCAGTTGCTTATAGCTATATGTTACACCTGCGGCATGTCTAATGTTGTGAACCATGTAACATCTTGTATAATTAACAAATATGTGTATACCAAATCAAATATGAATAGCTTTAATAAGCAATACTATAGCAGATTCTACTGAGAAAAAAATTGTTCACAGTGCAACAAAACTGCTGATAATGCATTGTATTGATATTGAGTGATATAAGTGACCCTGAAGGCACAAAATGTTTAAGGTCAAGGGTCAGGCAGTGGGACGAAGCACAAGAACTGATACTGCATTAAGAATTTTTTTATGTAGTGCTGGATACAGGTTGATACAGGCTAGAAAACTAAATGGTTGCTAATGGAATTAGATTAAAGTGAGGAAGGAGGTATGATAGGCTTGTTCGAACAGAAGGAGATCTTATGTTATTATGGATCGTAAGAAACAGGAACGTGAAGGTTCGCCATTCCTGGTATCAAGAGACACTTCATCCTCAAGTTTAGTGGCAAGACCACAGAAAATCTAATTACTAGCAGACTGGGATGTTTTGTAGTCTGTAGAGAACAGGGACAGAGCTGGTACAGGATGGAAGGTTATAGTGTGTTTCTGGAACAGGTTGTGTTCTGTGTATAGATTACATTTTATTCACTCTGTATCTGTTTGTACATATTTGTTCACTGTTTTTTTTTTTTTGTTTCCCATCAATGTCTTCTTTTTTGTTTTCATTTATACATTTATCATTTTGTATTTTTTGCTTGCAATTATGTTGTTACTGTTATGAGACTGAAATATACACTGCACCTTCCTTCTTGGGTGTTTATTGTAAATAGGCATGACACAACTGGGTATCATGGTTTCCAAAAATAAATAAATACATTAATATACAATCACAGTTTATCTGTCCTACATGTACTTTGATACTGTTTTGCTAGTTTGGTAGGTGAGGACAAAATGTTACATCAGGTGTGATACCTTTACATGGCTGAACAGCTTGTAGTCATGGGAAATGGAAGGGATACTCGCTTAACTATAGTCAACCTTCCAAGTACATAAGTAAGCAAAAAAGTAAATAGATGCAGAACAGTTTGAATGCACCAGAGACTGTGGGGTTGAAATGTAGAGTATACCAGGGTACAAAGACTGCACTTTAACAAGCTAGAATGATTTCATGCTTTCATTAAAACTTAAGGTACGTGCATTAAGCAATGAGCAGAAACATTGATTATTTAGAGATATGCTCAGTGTCTGAGCTGCACAAAGTTGCTTTTGTCAATAAAGGTTTGTGATTGGAAGATGAATGTGGTCTTTGACCTGAAGTGACAGATTTGAACTGTTACATGCAGAAAAACTTTATTCCCCGAACCAACGAATATGGTTAGGTGAAATTCCCAGCATGACTTTTAATTTTTTAATGTACTGCAGGCTCAGATGTTCTAAAATGAGAAGTTCCCTGTACTCGGCACTAATAAAAGGTTTTCTAAGCAGATACCATGGCTAGCAGCTCTGTAGAGTAATATTAAGTTGCTGCATATGGTCACATAGTGCATTTGTAACCAAGAGAGATCAGAGCTAAAGTAAAAGAGGAAGCACATATGGGAAAGCATTTAATATTGAAATAAATTACTTGGCAGGTTGAAGGCATCCAGATGTTCATTTTTAGGTCTGACAATAAACTACAAATGATTACATCAGTTTATAGTGGCAGAAGCTGAATTTTGGTTTAATCATGAGATTAGGGTCATTGCACTTCTGTGTGAGTTGTGAAGGTCAGACACATCATCAGCTGACCAGTAACATCCCTTGTTTAACTGCTGTGGGCCAAAACTGGGAGGGACTGCAGGTAAAAAATCTGGTGTTAAAAAAATTCTGGTTCAAATTCTAATATCATAAAAGGTAACACGGCTCTTAAAGGTATTATTTTAAGCATTTCACACCATTCTGTTATAAACATGTGATCTTATCTAATGGAAATAGCATAACAGATACCTGACTCTTGGGTCAGAGACAGTTTTTGCAATAGTATAAACCCAGCACTGCAACATCAACTTTTGTCATATTTCATGTGCAGCATCATATTTTTTTCTCTCTGAGTTTTGCACCAGTGCCTACTGACAGTAAAGTTTCCTTTCAGCCGAACACAACCCACTTGTTCCTTTACACTGGAATTTTACCTGTGATCAGGATAGAAACAGTCTGTTTGACGGCCATCAGTCAAGCCACCATGAGGCTGTTTGTACCCCTCTCTGCATCTTGTGAATGAAGGTGCTTGTAGTGGCCTGAGTATCACCCTAGGGTAAGGGTCCATGACAGCATCACTGTGGAGGTCTACAATGCCTTACTCATGTGAGTGCACACTTCTGCACACCTGAGTTGAAGACTGTTACTGGGTGGTGGCTTGGTGAACCTAACATCCACTCAGGACTATCCATTTGAGTTTCTTTGTCTTTTCTGAGAGACGGTGGTACTGTGTGGCCAACTCCACCTCACCCTACCCCCACCCTACCCCTTAAGTTGGGAATACTCACCCTCGTCTGCCAGGCATACAAGAAACTAACAGAATAAATAGAACTCAGGTCACCTGGACTGTACTCAAGGTTTATTCTCCTACTCCACTGGAGCTAGCATTAGAATTCCATAATTCAGCTGCTGAACTATGGGTTACTGTATAGATCTTTAAAGTATTCATTTCATTAAAGTAACCACAAAGCTCTTGGCAAAGAAATACATATGCTGCAAAAATAAAATAGCCTATGTTTCCAAAATTTACAATATATTTTTAACTCTAAAATATTTATTTTACTTTAATTACTTACCTTGATTTTATGTGTTCACTTTATGTACAAATCTTGTTGTGTTAATAAAGTAATGCAAGTTATGGAAGATAAATATCTGCCTAAGCCATGCATTTCAGGTTCTTTTTTTAAATTTGTTTGTACTAACTCTTGAGAAAAGTTTGATCTGCTTTTGTGTAGAAAATACACTGCACAACAGAGAAATACTTCATATAGAGTATTTAATGTCACTAAAAGCTTATGACTTGTGAAAGCCAGTTTGGTTAACAAAGAGTTCAGGGCCATTACTTGCAAATATACAGCTATAGCAGATATGTGATTAGAATTAGCACAGTATTTTGAATGATTCATTACTTTAAGTGCCAGCCAGATGAATAATGCACAATGTATAATAATGAACTGCAGATTATACCAATATAAAATGCAGTTCACAAATGTGTGTCCATATCCCAAAAGGATTATACATAATCAATCAATTACACACTGCTTTTGTACAATTAACTTGTGTATGTCACTGAAACATGATTCATAAAGTATTCTATTCACACACCAAGATGAAGGCTGTGTCTCAGAGAGGAAGGCATAGACTAATAGAATCACAGACTGTTGTAAAAAGAGAGACAGCATAACTTGTATGTCACAGACTGTCGTAAAAAGATGCAGACCACTCCTTGTATGCCACAGATGGAGCACACCGTGTATGTCACAAATGGAGCACACCTTGTATGTCACAGATAGAGCACACCTTATATGCCACAAATGAAGTACACCTTGTATGCCACAGGTGGAGCACACCTTGTATGCCACAGGTGGAACACACCTTGTATGCCACAGATGGAGCACACCTTATATGCCACAAATGGAGTACACCTTGTATGCCACAGGTGGAGCACACCTTGTATGCCACAGGTGGAGCACACCTTGTATGCCACAGGTGGAGCACACCTTGTATGCCACAGATGGAGCACACCTTGAATGCCACAGATGGAGTACACCTTGTATGTATTTAAGATGATCACAGTTATGGAAACAACAAATGAACAGGTCATCCCATATAGCAACACCACCCTGGTCAAAAAGTGTCCCCAAGTTTTCTACACTTCTACCTCCAGGTAGGAATATTTGGATTGTCTCCATATAGATGCAGAAACATTAGATGTGTTGTGCATAGAGATGAGGCATATAGTGCTAAGGGGCATCTGATACCCCTTCATCCATGAGTAATAATTTGCAATGATAATCTTAGCCAAGGAAATTTCCAGATGCGTACTGAAGAGACTGTAGGAATATCTCAGGCATCATCTATCTGGATCCTACAGTAGTTTTTCAGTTGTCTAGTTCTCATGGAGGGGCATAAATTGAAATGCCACAGATATAAGCAGGGTAGAACTAGTGCTACATGGATTCCACATATTATATCACTTTCTAGTAATACATGGTACACTTGTGATGGGGAAACCTGCCACTAATGATGATGCGTCGTGTATGTAAAGTGCATAGGCTCACAAGTGGTATGTGACTCCAAGGTTCATAGAGCAGATGTATGTTCACATAATACTGAAGGAACCATGATGCCAGCATGTGGTAGTGAGCACCCTGAACTAGGCATTTCAAATTGTCCTAATCCTTCTTGGTCCACTTCTAGATGAATCCAGATATCCCTTGAAACATGGCTTCTCACACCCATCCAGTCATCACAAACAATAACAGGGTCCACAGAAGAAGCTGTATTATTTTATTTATTTCATTTTCCATTTGTTGTCTGGGGAAGTCCAATTGGGCACAAAGGCAGAAAAGCACCAATATATCCAGTAAAACCATTAAATCTGTCTTTATTTCCCCATCCAACATTTTTTGCTTTGCCGCCGAACCTACAAAATGACACTACCTTTACTCAACTGGCCCTTTCATTCCTCTATGAGCAAAAGCCAGACATCACTATGGAAACTCATTTGTTGCTGCCTGAGTGCTTGGTCAGTCTATTAATTTTCCCTATGGCAGTAGGAGTTGAGTCTGCCTGCTGGTCTGACAGTGTGTCTGTCCAGCATCTTGGCACTGCCCCCCCTCCCTGTGGTAGTTGCCTTGAGCTCTGCTTCATGTTGACTGCAGCAGAGAGCATGCCCTGCACCACAGCGTCCCCAGCCAGTGCTCTTACATATGAGCAATGTGGTGCAACAAATAGGGCTCTTTCTGCATGTCACTCAAATAGTGAGCCAGAACCTCTGCCAGGATGGGCAAGCCACTCCCATCTTCCCCAACACTGGCTCATCCTGCACCTGTATCAATGACCAAACTCAAGTTGTCTGGGTCATAGTCAGGGCTTCATCCCATTGTGCCACAGACGCAGGGACCTGTGTATGAGGTTTTAAACCTTTAATGACCCAGGCAAAACACTGTAATATTCCCCAGCCAAGGCCTGTCACATATTCAGTACATTTGCATTTTGCTTGACCTCACGTATACTACCGTAGCACCAGACCCTTCAGCAGATGATCCTTAATACCAACAGCAAACACAGGTTGATATACCACTTCTCTCAGTGAGGGGCTGCACAATTACAGTGACAGCACATGGCCCAGCAGGTACATGTTGCAGTGATTTGGAATGTCTTGGAAAAGTATGTTTTAAAAACTGCTGTAAGGACATTAACAAATGCAGGCATGTACGTGCACAGCAGTGAAGCTGATCTGTAAGATAATTATACAATGGAAGGTCGTTATTATTCATAAATGTGAACAACTGGCTGTTTGTCCTCAGTGCTCATTGTATAATGACCACCAGCCAGGGAAAGAAGTCTGTCTCAGATTACTATTGCTCTACAGAAATAAAATGATATTGCACCTGCCATTTTTTTTCTGATTATCAGAGAAACTGTGGTCAAGTAGGATGATGTCCTAAAACAAAGTTTGTTCCTCCTACATGCACACCAATTTCTTGCAAATATAAATGTACATAAATATATATCACACAACAACACTGCCATTATTCAGGCTGAGTACAAACACCCTTGGCTACACAGTAAGACACTTGCAAAGCTGCAGAGGCTGCAATAAATTGATGTTGTCTGCATGCATCACCATGTACCATGTGGTATATCCGCAGAGACTCCCAAGACACTACCGTGCTACAGTGTGCAGGATGGGACATAGGAGAATGGAATTTTAGTGATACAGTGCCATCAGTTAAAATGGTAAAACATTTATTTTACAAGTAATGTCATTGTATAACAGCAGTAACTTTCTTTTGGTGTGGATGATGCGGCTTTATTCATGGCTGGGTTTGTTTAATCATCTGCCATCATGACCATGCCATGGCAGCCATGGGCAAACCCTGAATTACCTACATTCAAGGATAAAGTGTTATATCCCGTGCAGTATACAGTCAGAAATCAGACTTCCAGTCTTGGCATATTCCAGACAGTAACTACAGTAGCCCAAGTTCTTCATATCCTCCATGATAATGGATCATAGCAGGAGTGCTTTGTTTGACACTGTGACACTTTGCTTTTGTTCAGTCATCTGTGGTTTGGCAGATTTGTGTCACCTGGAGTACCTCTCAGATTACTGAGGTATGACATGTTCTACCTCTGTATGCACACATTAAAGCATCATTAGCACTAGTTAAGCATCTCTGTACCAAGCTTTTAGGCCCAGTGGCAACTGTGGTAGAGTCTCCATATTTGTCAATTTACTTTTTACTTCTAGTTAAAACCCTACGGACTAATGCACTAACCTGAATGAACTACAGATCACTCCAGGTATGATTAATTATCAACTAATAGTTCCTTACATAAATATTGCTCTTTTAAACTTAGAAAGTTGCTAGAGTAACAGAGTTTGTGTTAGCATACATTTTCTGAAGTATCTGAAGTCTGAAACTCAAATGTATGTAATTATTTATTGACTTCAGTCCTCAGATCATCCCAGTGTTTTGACACAAAACCACAAATTTTATGCGGAACAGACCAAAAATATGGGGCAAAAATCTGGACGTGAAAATCTGGACAGTTGAGAGGTATATACAGAACACTGTATTTGTCCCAGGATGACCATTTAATATTCTTCAGTGTTCTAAATGATTTCTCTATTAGAAAAACTCCCTAATGTTGAGTGATTTTAACTACCCTTCAATAAACTGAGACACATATACCTCCTATTTAGGATATCCACAAAAATTCCTATCCTTAATAAACAATCCTCTTATACAGCTGGTAAATAAACATGCAAAAGGGCACATCATTCTTGACTTGGTGCTTACAAATATGGCCACCCACCTCTTGCACTACCCCTGTGGTATCTTCTAACCCTGTGAAGTTTGACCATAAACATGGGACCTTCTGCTTTAAACTTCTAAATGCTCCTACAGCAATCCCCCACTGAATTTCAAGACTACAAACGTGCCAACCTCAACCTTACTATGTAATGAAATATCAAAATTCACTTATCACCTTCCCAGATGTTAATACAGCAGCAGCCTTCACTAAGGAATATAGAAAATGCAGAGAGCTAGCAGTGCCTACCAGAACCATGTATTGTGGGGAATTCAAAAGCAAACCACCCTGGTGGTCCACACCATAAATATACTATGCAACAAAAGAAATAAACTCAGTGCATATTTAATAGATCCAAACCTCATCTATTACAAAAAAACAACAAAACAAAGCTGAAAAGCACAACACAATCAGGGCAAATATAATTATAAATTCTTCTTTAGCTATGTTAGAAGATTGTCCAAAACTTATTCACAACAAATGTAGTGCCAACTTCACCCCTGAGACTTCTATTCAAAGTTCTAAAATATAGGTTCATAGGCAGGAACTAGGTTAGCTGCCATTGTGGACCATTTTAAGCCTAGTCAAGTTCTCTCTAGGGTGAGAATCAGACAATGTACTTTGTGTTTATGAGGCAAGCATCTTAGCAATTATGCCAACCCCCAACCCCCCACCTCATGCCAACTCCCAATATCTGAATTTTTACTCCTTCAGTTATCTCTAAAGATCATTTACTGAAAGTGCTAACCGAAACCAAAAGTGCTTCTTCTGTGGGACCTGATGATATAGCTGGTTGCTTAATTAATAGTGTGAAACACACCCTTGCAGACACACTCCTGAAACTGTTTAACTTACATTTAGCTAGAGGTTTTGTCCTTGATAAGTTGCACACAGCAGTGGTGATGCCCCAAAATAAGGGTAGCCTTACAAATGACCTGGGTAATTACACGCTTACATAGGTCTCAACTGTCCATATTTTTGCTTGATATTTTTGCTCTGTTCCTCATAAAATTTGTGATTTTCGGGCAAATCACCAAGGATGCAAATCACTAAATAATGACATTTGTGTTTCAGAATTCATATCCTTCAGAAAATGTATGCTAATGCAAAACCTTTTATTCCAGCAACTTTATAAGTTTATAAGAGCAGTGTAACTGGCTATGCTCTTGCACTTCACCAGGCTAGACCCTCCACTATGTTAGACCCTACACCACCTTAACTATCTCACACCTCAAGAGGAACAGATAGGTCTATATTCTATTATGTAGAAACACATACAATATAATAAAATAGATTGTTATGGTTTAGACCCCCAATAACCTTTAAGAAGTTGTTGGTTTACACATGACTCCCTCCAGCAATGATTGAGGTCATTATATATATTTCTTTAGACTAATGAAACTATTACTGTAAGATTTCTCTGTTTTTACTAATTGTGACTGCTGTGTATGAATATACTACTGTTAATTAAGACTCACTGCATTTTGTATCTAAATATACTTTGTAAACTTTGTAGTTTTTTTGTTACATGTTATTCCTATGTGTGGAGCTTTTCTCCCCAGACCTCCACTGAAAATAGACCTGGTCCAGTGGACTATCCTGGTTAACAAATGTAAAATAAAATAAATAAAATAAATGTAAAAAAATAAATGTAAAATCTGTCCCTATTTTTGGTCCTTTGCCCCCCCCCCCCCCCATTAGTTTTGGCTTTGTCCAGATTTCTTGGGCTAAGAGGTTGAGAGGTATCAGCCTTAAAAGTCTTATCTGCAAAACCATGGAATGTATTAAAACTTGACCACATAAACTGTGATATTAAGAACCTTCTTAGATACTGTGATATCAAGAACCTTGTTAAATACCATGATATTAAGAGCCTTGTTAGACTTCTAACCCAACAGCTTGGTTAGGAGAAGGGTAGGTCTTGTCTTTTTAATCTGGTAGATTTCTTAGAAAGGGTTACAGAGGCCGAAGATGGTGACCATGCATGGCATATCTTGACCTGGCTAAGGCCTTTGACACTATTTCCCATGCTGGCATTATACAAACACTAAATGGTTTAAAAATTGACCCATATCTGGTAAAATATTTAACAAACTGGCTGAATTTCAGAGCCCATACACTGATGATTAAATGCACCTCATTTGAATTTATAAAAGTAACCAGTGGTGTCCCTTAGGATACAGTGCTGGGACCTCTCCTTTTGGGTATATATTTCTCAGATCTCCAAGAAGAGACCCTAGACTTCTGACTGATGGAAGTTTGTATTTGATGGCCAACTGGGGGTCAAAAAAGTTAATCACTATGATATACCCACAGCATCAATCAAGTCATTAGGTCATTTACTAAATACAATGTCCCCTTTGAGATTTATCTCACTAAACAGATCAAACAATAAAAAAACTCCAAAAGTTCCTAACTAAAAAGGTCACAGGCCTAACGTCTCTGAGCTTCCTTGAGAGTCTGGAAGCTCTATTTTTTTATTCAGAGTCTTATAGACTTTTGAGGGGAGATTACATACTACTCCACTAGAGATCCGATTGTTTTGGTCCTCATCTTTGTCTGCAAGTCTAAGATTTCCTCCAATACTTGAATCAAAGTCCCAAATCTTTACTAATAGAAAAGTGAAACATGGTAGAGGGACTGTCTATAACCTAACACCTCCTAAACAAATAACCGTCTGCTGCACGTTGAGCAGAGTGACCCAATTATCTTCTGTTAAACATAAATTAGATGACTGGATGGGTACCCACAAATTTACTTCAGGAATGATCAGTACACCCTCATGGGGAAAAGAAAGTCCTGGGGAGCATACCTTTCAACCTCTTAGAGCAAGAAATCTGAACAAAGCCATATATAAAAGCGGGACAAAGGCCCCAAAACAGGGACAATTTTTAAAAATTGCTCCTACAAACTTAGAACATTGATAGAATAAATGGTTTTGCATTAGCATGAATTTTCTGAATGGTATGAAGTCTGGAACTCAAATGTCTGTCATTATTTTCTAATTCTGATCTTTAATGATTTGCCACTAATTTGCCAGAAAAACACAATTTTATGAAAAATGGACCAAAAATATGAGGGAAAATCTGGACATTCTGCAAAAATCTTTACAGTTGAGAGGTATGCATGGGGAGGCAAGAATGGTTAACAGACTTGTTGGTTTTAGAATATCTATGAATCTAAAATCTGTCATCTATGACATACCTACACAGTCAGGGTGATGGTTTCCCCGCAGATAGTGTTTTTTTTCAGGAGGATGTGGCAATGGTGCCATATAAACACTGCGGGAATGGAAGCCTGTAATGAAACCTGTAGCATGCCACCACCATCAGAAAGTCCTTGTGGGGTGTGAAACAATGGTTGCATCTTTTAAAACATATCAGACTGTAGCAACATGAGTTCACAGAAAGTACAATTCAAATCATCAATATCTTGGCAAAGTTTTAAGAAACTACTATTACAACTGTGCAGATTTGGGACAAAAACAGTACTGTGGATTAGTGGATTATCCCCTTTGCATTTTGCTGCCATCTCCTCCAATGTGGGAGTTTAGAGTGAAGTGTTCCACAGTTCAGTGTAATCTCTTCAGATGTTCATCGTGCATACAGCTGCAGTCATAACAGATGGGTTCTCCTGCTGTCAGGCGGGTCCTCGGTCAGCCGAATTCCAAAGTCTAGGTCCGTCGTTGGTTGTCGTCGCTTCTTCCCTGACGTCAGTGCGACAGGGGTATAAAAGAACCAGCCGACGCCATTTTCTTCAGTCTTTCTTGCTGCGCGGTGCCCGAAGCAGAAGCAGTTTGCAAGTGCCGGTCGGCCAGCTCCTGAAATTACGAAAATTTTGCAACCGAAGTCTTCTTGAAAGCTAAGTACCTCGTTGGGGAAACTTTTCTTGCCTCAGACCGATGTCAGACAAAGTTAATAATTGTATTTCATGTGGGAAGCAAATACCGCATAAGGATTTTCATTCCCTCTGCACTCCTTGCTTAGGCCCAGACCACGACGTCTCGGTCTGTCGTTTTTGTGCTACATTCAACAAACGCACCATTAAGTGTCGGGCGGAGTTCGCCCAGCACTATTTTGGCAAATAATTTAACTATATTATGTCGTCGGATACTCCGACTCCAGTTTTGTCTAAAAAACGCAAAGATAAGGACCGACACATGAGGTCTGCGGCCTCTACCAACACCACGCCAAAGCCGTCTACAGGTGGTCCGGTTCTCAGCGAGGTGCCTACACAGCCCCTGCCTACCGACGACACTTCATTGGCAGTGTCTTCTGTTCCTGAGGTCACAGGCTCCTCGGGCAGTGTCTTCTGTGCCTGAGGTCACAGGCTCCTCGGCCCACACCCTGACTACAGATACTGAAGCCACTCTTGGTGGTGAAACTCAAAATGTAGACAGGTCTGCCTCCTCTCAAGGTGTCTTCAGACCTTCCTCTTCTTTTTCCATCAAGGCTTTCACTAAGTCTAAAGCAGCCATGCATTCTAACAGACCAGCTACACAGGGCCCTTCTCCAGGCCCCATGCCTAAAAAACAGATGCTTAAAATGGCTGAGGATTTAATTACTCTTATCAGGGGTTCTCAATCCCCCCGGACAAAAGGCCCAGAGTGGAGGAAGAATCCCCCTCCTCTGACCAGGCCTCCGTTATTTCAGAGCACTCGGATGAACAGGAACATTCTTACTCCCCTTTTGAAGATTCTGATGCAGAGAAGTCCATTCCCTCTGTCTCCCACCCAGAGGATTACTCATTTGGGGAAACCTTGCATACCTTAAGGGAACACTTCCACTGGGAAGGCCAAGAGTATTCAGATTCCAAGAAAATGCTTAGGGATTTTCTCTTGCTACCTCAGCACAGGCCTCTGGCTATACCTCCTGTCTTAGACATACTAGATGATGTGTATTTGGAGGCCTGCCTTAACCCGGATTCTTTACCTCCAGCCCCAGTCAAACCTGACAGGTACTACCGGGTTCCTGACTCATACCAATTTTTATACAAAAGCCATGCGGCTGACCCAGAAACTATCTCATAGGGCCCCAAGGGAATTAAGGCCTCCACTGCTAAAAATCCATTACCTTCCGAGAGAGATTCCAGATCTTTAGAAAGGTGGGGAAAAAAGGTATGCACCTCAGCCACCTTAACCATGAGGGCATTAAACTGCCAGTTCCATATGTTAAAGTACCAACATTTTCTGTTATCACAGTTGAGAAGCAAAATGTCACATCCTGAACAACCAGACCTGAAGGAGTTGCAGGATTTGATGCATAGTGCAGAACAAGTGGGTAAACATACCTTGCAATGTGGTTTTGATGCTCTAGAGGCCTCATGTAGAGCTGCTGTTACAGGATCAGTCATACGTAGACATGCCTGGCTCAAGGAGCAAACCTTACCAGATCATGTCAAAGCTAAATTACTAGATGCCCCTCTACAAAAGGATGTATTATGTGGTGTTAAAGCTGAGGAGGTATTAAGGAAAATGGAGGAAAAGGCTAAATCAATGCAAACTGTGAAAGATTTTCTACAGGTACAACCTCCACATTTCAGTAGAAATTGGCCTTCCAAAAATTGGTCCTTTCCAGCCATGGAGAGACCCCAAAGAGGTAGATACAGGTGCCCAAGGGGCAGAGGGCAATCTCAAGGATCGTTTAGAGGCAGACAATGGCAAGCTCCTACACAAAGAGGTGGTGAGGGTAGTTCACAGCCATTCAGAAAGCAAGCCCAATGACTTTCCCCTTTGCATGCCAAGCAAGGCTCAAATGGCAGTACCCGTAGGCGGAAAACTGGCATTATTTTCGAAAAATTGGCATATTGTCACAAAAGACAAATGGATCCTGGACATTATAAACAGAGGCTACAGATTCCATTTTCACACCCTTCCAAAAATGAGAGGCATGCCAAATCTGCCACACAATCAAAGGGCAGAGGCACAAAGACAAATTTCAGATCTCATGGACATGAAAGCTATTCAAGAGGTACCTACTCCAAGGTCAAGGTTTTTATTCCAGACTATTCCTGGTACCAAGGAAGAGAAAAGATTGGAGACCTATTTTGGACCTATCCATCCTAAACACATTCTTACTCGTACCAGAATTCAAGATGCTCACATTACAGCAGCTTCTTCCCATGCTGGGCAAGGAGTCTTGGCTGGTAACATTGGACCTCAAGGAGGCATACCTGCATGTCCCAATCAGACAAAATTGCAGAAGATACCTCAGATTTCTTGCAGGTTCAACCCATTATCAATTCTCTGCATTGCCCTTTGGCTTATCTACTGCGCCCAGAGTATTCACGAAATGCCTGGCATCAGTAATTGCCTACTGCAGACTTCAAGGGATACAAATATACCCATATTTGGACGACTGCCTGATCCAAGCGGACAGCAAGCACATACTTCTGAAACATCTGGCTTTTGTAATAATGTTGTTGAATTCTCTGGGATACACAGTCAACAAAAAGAAATCAAGGCTAATACCCTCTCAGAAAATAATTTTCCTGGGTGCCAACTTGGACACAAACACCCAGATGGCCTACCTCACGCCAGAGAAACAAGGGCAACTAAGTCAATACTTCAGAAAACTAGAAAATTTCACCAGGCTGACTGCAAGGAAAATCCTGCAGGCTCTGGGATTCATGGCATCTTGCATCCTACTAATCCCATGTGCAAAGCTGCATATGAGGAAACTTCAATGGTCCCTGAAAAACCTATGGTCTCAACACAGCCACAGTTTGGAAGCAATAATACCACTAATTCCATGTCTTCAAAAGGAATTTCTGTGGTGGGCTCAAGCATGCCAAACAAACACAGGTCTCCGATTCTGCAAGCCTCAAGCAAATCAAGTCATCACAACAGACGCCTCGGACTATGCCTGGGGGGCGCACATGACAGATCGGTGCATTCAGGGCAAATGGTCCCAAAAAGAAAAGCACCTTCACATCAATCAAAAGGAAACGCTAGCAGTAATAAATGCTATTATAGCTTTCAAAGACCTTCTGCATCCAGGTCAACTATTGATAAGGACAGACAACACCACAGTAATGTGGTACATAAACAAAAAGGGAGGAACCCATTCATACCCCCTATGCAGGGTGGCCATGTCACTTTGGAACATGGCTCTGGAATTACAAATCGAACTTCAAGCACAGTACTTGCCAGGCAAGGAAAACACGCTGGCAGACAACCTAAGCAGAAATATGACAGATCCACACGAATGGAAGTTGCATCCTCAAGTTTTTACAGAGATAATACAAGCATGGGGAAGGCCAGACATAGATCTCTTTGCCTCCCACAAAAATCACCAATTGACAAAATTCTGCTCAAGGACTTATCATCCACGGGCCTGGAGAGTGGACGCTCTCTCTTTCAGTTGGACAACAATGACAGTTTATGCCTTTCCGCCTCTTCCTCTGCTGCCCAAAGTTCTATTAAAAACCAGAGCAGACAGACCAAAGATGATTCTCATTGCTCCAGACTGGCCAAGACAGCACTGGTACCCACTCCTGAGGAGCATGACGCATTCCCCACCATGGACCCTACCTCTAATGCCTCTTCTTCTGACTCAGCACAGCTTCAAAACTCTTCACAGTCAGCTGAAAACACTCAATCTGGCCGCATGGAAGATTCCTTAACATCACAACAGACCCTACTCTCCAAGGAGGTGCAGGATGTCATTCTGGAGGCCAGAAGGCTGTCTACTAGAAAAGCTTACTCCGCAAAATGGAAACGGTTTTGTGCCTGGAATGAGAAAAAGGGCCAGAATCCTGGAAAACTGAATTTACCTCAAATATTACAGTATCTAGCTGAGCTGCTAAGCAGTGGACTTTCATTTTCCTCCATCAAAATCCATGCCTCGGCCATTTCTGCAGAATACAACACTGATCCACCTTTATTCTCTCACCCCCTCTTAAGACAGTTCCTCAGAGGGGCTAAGAATATAAAACCCCCAAGGAAACAACCAATACCTGCTTGGGACCTCAATTTCATTCTAGAAAAGCTGACCTTGCCTCCTTTTGAGCCAGCTGCCTCAACAGACTTGCAATATTTGTCCTGGAAAACAGCTTTCCTTCTGGCTATCACCTCAGCTCGCAGGGTATTGGAACTACAAGCCCTCATGGCTGTGCAGCCTTTTATCATCTTCCATCAGGACAGAGTTTCCTTGTGAACCAACCCGTCCTTTATGCCAAAGGTGGTATCCAGGGTAGCTTTGAATCAGGCTATCCACTTACCTACCTTTTACCCTAATCCTCAAAACAAAGGGGAGAGACTACTACATTCCTTGGACATCCACAGACAGCTGCGTTATTATTTGGACAGAACAAAGCCTTTCAGAAAAACAGAACAGCTCTTTGTGTCCTATGCTATAGGAGCTCAAGGGAAGCCAATTTCCAAACAGACAATCTCAAAATGGATAGCCCACTGCATACGCTTTTGTTACTCTTTTCATGGTAAAACTGTACCTGCAGGCATCAGATCTCACTCTACGAGGGCCACAGCTACCTCTGCAGCTTTCCTCAGAGGAGTTCCTACCAAAGATATTTTGGAAGCAGCCACTTGGAGTTCTGTGCATACCTTCTCCAAGCACTACCATCTACCATTATACTCCAAAACTAGAGCAGGCTTTGCCACTGCAGTCTTGAAGGGCATCCTGGCTCCTCTTAGTTCCACCTAGTGCCTACCACCCCTTTCTTAGCTTTGGGATTCTACCCATCTGTTATGACTGCAGCTGTATGCACGATGAACATAGTACAGTTTTGTACCTTCCATAAATGTAGATGTTCGAGTGCTAATACAGCTGCGGTCCAGGTTTCCCTCCCTCCTTCCCCTCTTGGGACAGGCCTGTTGGCTAACACCTCCTCATACAACCTGATTGGGGTATTCATTTATGGTGTATTTGCTTGCAACTACTGTATTTTGATTTTATTGCATTGCTTTATTACATAAATTTATGTATTGCCTTCCTTCTGTGGGCACCTGACATCTGGGGCAAGAAAAACTGAAAAAAATGGTGTTGGCTGGTTCTTTTATACCCCTGTCGCACTGACGTCAGGGAAGAAGCAACGACAACCAACGCCGGACCTAGAATTTGGAATTCGGCCGACCGAGGACCTCCCTGATGGCAGGAGAACCCATCTGTTATGACTGCAGCTGTATTAGCACTCGAACATCTACATTTATGGTAGGTACAAAACTGTACTTTCCTCATGCCATATCTACACGGTCCTTGCTTGCACATCAGCTGCAACTGCCACCTATCACACTCTCCTTGTGGAAGTGAGCGTACAGCACATCCAGCCACTGACTGTAGATCACCTGCCACAGCACATTGTGATAAATCAGATGATAAGCCACTTTACTGTGGACTAGGTCTATTCAAGGAGACCCCCAAACTGGTCTGCTGCAGCACTGGGTCTCTACAGCCACAAAAGCAGCAGTTTGTATAGATGAGCCATCAGTGTCCATCTGTACAATATGTGTGTTCTCGTATACCTGGAGTTCCTCACAGCATGTGTCTGCACACAGCAGATACATCCATACCTTTTAACTGTCCAGATGTTTGCAGATTGTCCAGATTTTTAACTCACATTTTTGGTCTGCTCCTCATAACATTTGTGGTTTTCTGGCAATCTGTTCCTCATATAATTTGTGGTTTTCTGGCAAATCACTAAGGATTAAAGTCAATAATTTGTGAAATACATTTGAGTTCCAGACTCAATATCCCTCAGAAAATGCATGGTAATACAAATCCTGTTATTATAGCAACTTGCTAAATTTATAAGAGCAATAATAAAAATCTGTCCATGATCTTGGACCTTGTCTCCTGCCCAGCTCTATTTGTGTTTGTCCAGATTTCTTGCACTTAAGACTTTGAGGCATGGATGCATCCTGAACCCCCCAGTTTTACTCTGCCCTTCAATAATTAGATTAATAATTAATGATTAAGACTTAAACACTGACTTGTTCATATTCTTGTTGAATAACCATTTACTGAAACTTGGAACTTTACTCCCTGGGGCTCTGCTGAAGTACAATCATGTTAACGGATGCATAGAGACAGCCGTGCCTAACAGAAATAAGCCCAGAATAAACTCAAAAAACAAAACACCCTGGTAGAATCCAAACATAAAGAGATTGTACAACAAGAGGAAAACATTCATAGTTAAACTTTGGAAGTGCAATACCTAGCAGGATAAAACTCTCTAATCAGGCTAAACAAACAACTCAGAGAGCAAATTAAGTCTACCAAAGCCAATTTTGAGGTAAAGACAGCCTCCCAGTCCAAGGGCAGCCACAAAGGCTTTCTTTAGCTATGTCCGAAACCTCAAAGGCAGTACACAACAGACTGCAGAACTGATTCTTAATGGATCCATTTACATGGAGCGCGAAGATATAGTAAAGATACTGGCCAACAAATTCAACTCCGGTTTTAGCCCCTTCTCTGCCCCTGACCCCCACCCCCAGCCAGCCCAAGTAATACCATCAAACATAACTCCCCAACTATCAGGCCCTAAAGTTACTCTCCAAGGCTACAACACAGCATCAATGGGTCCTGATTATATCCAGGACGCCTCCTAAATAGCTTGAAGCATGACGTATTTGTTCCTGTGGAGTCACTATTTAATCATAGCTTCCAGACAGGCTTTGTACCACATGAATGGAGGACTCCAACTGTTATCCCTCTGCACAAGAATGGTCCATCAATGGACCTAGTAACTGCAGACCCATCAGTTTGACTAGTCTCATATGCAAAGCCATGGAAATAATTACTATGGAAATGAATAATAAGGATGTAGAAAACTGTCAAATACTGGATCCAACCCAATTTGGCTTCATCCAGGGCAGATTGTGTCTACTCAACTTGGTGGACTTCTTTGAAAAGGTTACCAAGGCAATGGATGAGGGCAAAATGGTGTATAATGCCTACTTTGACCTGGCTAAGGCATTTGATACAATACCCCACTCAAGAATTGCAAACAAACTCACTGAATTAGGCATTAACCTCTATGTTACGCACTGGATAGCCAGCTGGCTGTTGTATAGGACCCAGGAGGTTAGTATGGGGAGGTCCCCTCCACAATGAGGCTGGTCACTAGTGAAGTCCCCCTGGGTTCTGTGCTGGGCCTGTTCATTTTTGGCATTTACTTAGCCAATGTTGAAGGCATCTGGTTGACCAGGTCTGCAGATGACTCCAAACTAGGGGAAGCCATAGAATCCCTCATAGACACCAACATCCTACAGGAAGGAAGAACACAGACAAATGACTGGCGCCAAATCTAGATATGAAAACTCAGTAGCCTGAAATGCATAATAGTACCCTTTGGAAAATCAGAAAACCTAGGAAATTACATAACTGATAACACACCCCAAGAGTAAAACCAGTAGTCAGGGATTTGAGGACATATGTGGATAGCAACCTGGCTTTCAATCAACATGTGTCTGAGGTAGTAAGGAAATCATTCTGTGTTAATCAACTTATAAGCAACGGCATGGTGTCTAGGTCCAAGAAAGTTATTGTTCCTCTGTAGTCAGCCCTCATAAGACCCATCATTCAGTGCAACACCCCCCTCAGGTATGTATGTGACTGGGCACATGCAGCAACTGGAACATCTGCAGAGGTTCTTCATGAAATGAATACAGGGTATAAGTAATATGTCCTATGCAGATCACCTCAAAGCCCTATCCCTATACTCAGTTTCCTACAGACTGCTGAGAGACAATCTATGCTTGGCATACAAGAAATCTTTGATCCCACTCTGATGGAAATTCTGCATACCCACAAAATCAATAGCATCAGAACTACTCAATCTAGGGACTTAAACTTTGCTTGTGACATAAATAGGACATGTTGGAGTGACAAAACTTTGTCTTAGAGAGGTTCTCCAGTGGAACAGGCTTCCCATCCATGTGAAACAGAGTTCTTCCCTAACCTGGACCAGTGGATGAGAAACCAAAAATTCACCCAGGGCAAGCACCTACTTCTGTAATGTACAGAGACACTCTGTATATTATAGCGTAGCTTAGATATATCCCTTAAAATTACCTCTAAGGCTTAAAAATACTTGTGGGATACATTTGGGATTCATGGTTAGGTTTATAAAGGCACCAATGGTTGTTAGCCTAGTATAAACCTATGAAGCTATGAAAAGTGGCTTGCTGCTTAACCGGCCTTTCCCACTTTCCCAGTTAAACAATTGAAATAAGTAAGTAAGTATATAAATAAATCGAAGCAGCAGAGTCAGACATACAGCAACACTGACATCATCAGCCTTTGAGGCAGCACAGCAGTCATGTCGACAGCTACTAGGATCCCATCATCCTGGGTCCCACAGTTGCAGGGCCTAAGCTCCTCATCACTCTGTGGGTCCCACAGGTGGTAGGCTTGGGGTGTTCACCATCCTTGTTGCTTTGCATCAGTAGCAGACACAGAACCTGCAAATGAAATCTTTGAGAGACCTTCATTTATTAATGCCTTCCAGTAAATGTCAAATGACAATCTAAACATAAGATAATTGCTTCGACTATTGGCTTAATAGGGGGTGTCATTCTAGGTGGTTCAGTATGTGTCAGCTGAGGATCAGATGAAAGACCAATTTGCTTCACAAGAGACTGCCTACATCTCTCATTCTGTGACTTCATCTTACTGGCCAAAGTAACAGAACCATATCAAGGTTGCTTTTCTCAATGCCAGAAGTGTTATTAATAAATTGCTTGTTTTTGAGGCTCTCATAAATGTTAAACACATCCATGTGTGTACTGTAACTGAGATTTGGTTCACTGAAAAGGTAATACCCCCTCCTAAGTTAGGTTTAGCATTTACCATGCATTTTGACATGAAGGTAACTATGGGGGAGTTTCTGTATTTTGTCAGAGATTTTATCAGCTCTAGGCAGATTCTCTGAGATCCACAAATTAAACTTACTGTGCTGTAATGTACCATTAATGAGATAAACTATTAATTTATAGCCAACTATGACACAGCATGCATGTCTCCAGAATATCACGAGAAATTCCTAAATGTGTAAGGTGAACCACTCCTATTATACAATGACTGTCCATTAGTATTCAGCCAACCAGTGCGCCCATTGTAAATCCGAGCATATACCAATGGTATATATATATATATATATATATATATCGATTCACTTCATAATCTCGAAATACTGAAACATTGAATTTCAGTATCTCGAAACTATGAAACCGAATCCACAAAACATCGAAACTACAAAATCCCGAGCCCAAAACCGTGAAATTCAAAACACCGAACAAACCGCATACACTACACCATACATACACCACAACACCCACATCACAACATAAGCAAACAAAAACTACACACATACACAACTCATACACACATAAGCAGGGGGAGCAAGCCCTGCGCCCCCCTCACTTATATATACTAACTCCGAGATCACACAAACAGGAAACAAAAGCAAACTCACGCATGCACATTCTCCAGTCCCTCACACACACATCAAACATATCAGCACACTCAAACACACTCTAATCCCCACTCAGATCCCTTACAAAACACACTTACTTGACAAAACACCTAGATCCACACACGGCACCAGCACCATAAACACACAATCCTGGACATCACATAGCATAAGGCCATAACCGCGAATTTGAGATATTCAAATTCGCGATTATAAACTTTCCCTATTTTAAACATTCAGGTTTATAATCTCGAGATACTGAAATTCGACATTTCAGTATTTCAAGATTATAAATGGCTCCTATATATATATATATATATATATATATATATATATATATATATATATATATATGGTTCTACCTCACTTCAACGACACGCCGGAACATCGACAGGGAAATCGCGAGCCCCAGAAGATCGACAGCGCAGAAGACTGACGCGACGGGACCTAGAAGATCGACAAGCAGAAGACCGACCCGACGGATGAAAGCACCGACGCCGAGGATGCCGAAATGGGAAAAGGCTGTGTAAGTATGCGGTAGTGACGGACGTTAGGGTGCGAGTAAGGTAAGTGGGGATAGGGGTGGGTTAAGTGAGTTAGGGTTAGGGAGCGGGTCAGGTAAGTGTGCGGTAGTGATTGTGTTTGGGTTAGGGGCGGATAAGTGAGTTAGGGTTAGGAGCGGGTCAGGTAAGTGTGCGGTAGTGATTGTGTTTGGGTTAGGCGGATAAGTGAGTTAGGGTTAGGGAGCGGGTCAGGTAAGTGTGCAGTAGTGACGGACCTTAGGGTTAGGGTTTGGGTCAGGGTTGTAGGTAGTTGTGTATGTGTGGTTTAGTGTGGGTTTGTAGGGATTTTGGTGTGCTTGTGTTGTGTATGTGGTTTTTGGACAGGGAATGTGTTTTGGTTGTTGATTGTGGTGTGTGAAGTGTATGAGGTTTCGTGTTTGTGTACCGTCGGTTATTTCGTTGTCGGGCATGTGGGATTTCGTGTTTTTGTACTGTCGGTTATGTGGTGTCGGTGATTGCGTTGTCGGTGTTGTGGTGTTTCGTTTATGTGAGGTAGAACCATATATATATATATATATATATATATATATATATATATATATATATATCCAATCCAATAAATTTTTTTTTTCTTTTTTTAAATAAACTCACAAAACTGGAGACCCAAATGAATGAGAGAGATAGTATAGAGAAAAATAAAGGGATTATCAGATATGTTATGCAAAATTAAAGAAACGTACCTGATTATCCTTTTATTTTTCCCTGTCTTGTCTTTCCTGTACATTAAAAACCTCCGTTTCTTAATGGCGGTATTATTTTCGCTGTTGCTTTCTTGACACAGCACTGGTATACTGCGAAAACATGGCAATGCAAGTCCCATATGCATCTGCAGTACATCAGCAATGCTCCAGGATACCAAGGGAAAGGCAGAAGAGCACCACGGCACTGTTATACAAAGGCATTATTTAAAGGGAAAAGCAGAAGAGCACCACGGCGCCGTTATAGAAAGGCATTATTTAAAGGGAAAAGCAGAAGAGCACCACGGCACCGTTATACAAAGGCGTTATTTAAAGGGAAAAGCAGAAGAGCACCACGGCGCCGTTATACAAAGGCATTATTTAAAGGGAAAAGCAGAAGAGCACCACAGCGCCGTTATACAAAGGCATTATTTAAAGGGAAAAGCAGAAGAGCATCACGGCGCCGTTATACAAAGGCATTATTTAAAGGGAAAAGCAGAAGAGCACCACGGCATTGTACTCAGTTATTGGTCTGATGAGGGATGAGTATGATGGAATTATAACATCCTTATATCTAGATGTGATGCCTTTACTTATAAGATGTGCCACATAGAAGGGTTTCCTTACTACTGTGGTCAAAGTTCAGACTGCTATCAACCTAAGTACCCAGGTCACGTACCACTGGCTATACACTTAGGGGGGTGCTGTCTGTAATGTAATTAGCAGAGATCTTAGCTTCCCCAAAGGGAATAATGATGCATTTTTTGCATTCAGTTTAATCTGTGGCTTTAGCACCGATCATTTTCTGTGTTAAACCTTTCTGCAGTATATTAGCATCAATAGGGGACTCAATGGTTGCTGCCAATTTGCAATTATCAGCAAACTTGGTTAGCCACAAGCTGTTCAAATTTGCCTGGACATCTGAGAAATACATTATAAACATTAAGGGGCCCAACACAGAACCCTGTGGTATGCCACTGGTGACTGTTTTTTCGCCAGAGGTGAAGTCATCCACTTTGACAATATGTGTCCTGTCAGTGGGCCAGTTAGCTACCCAACTGGTAATGTTAGGGTTAATTCCCAATTGGGAGAGTTTCTCTATAATACCTGAGTGGAGGATTGTCTAAAATGCCTTGGCTAGATCAAGACAGGCAGTATGCACTGCCTTTCCCTCATCCATGGCCTTTGTGACTTTCTCAAAGAAGTCAACCATGTTTAACAGGCATGATCTACCTTTAACGAATCCAAACTGGGTTGGGTCCAGAATTTGGAGATTAGCTATGTCTTTGTTCATAAGGTCCATAATGATTCTTTCATGGCCTTGCATATGTAGCTAGCCAAGCTTATGGGCTACCGTTCCCAGGGTCTGCTGATGGTCCTCCTTTGTGCAGAGGGATCAGTGTTGCTGTCCTCCCTTCTGCTGGAACATTGCCAGATCCAAGTGGGTCAGCTAGGTCATGCTTTAAGTTGTTTAAAAAGCAACCTGGAATGTTATCTTGTCCCATTGATACTGTGTTTTTCATCTTGGAGAGCACCGAGATGACCTGCTATCTTGAGGTAATAGGTGAGGAATGGTGGCAGGTATACTTTGGGGAGGGGTCCAGGGGCGTGAAGTTTGCTCAAAATCTGTCAGCCAGCAGGGTTGGCAAATACCTCCAGTTTTGAGTATGGGAGGTACCATCCCCAATCAGTCCAGCACATAGCTGGGTATTCCCCTTTAGATTTTGGATGTAGTTCAAGAATGCTTTGTGGTTATCCTTAGCTAGGGAGACCATTTTCCCTTTGTAATTAGCTTTGGAAGACTTGACAAGCTCTCTAATTTGTTTATGCTAGAGAGGGATTTCTTCCTCTGCTGAGCTCATTCCCTCTTGTTCCTGGACATGAGTTTCTTTCTCCAGTTGTGTAGCCTGTTTATACTATGGGTCCACCAGGGTGGCTTGTTTTTTCGGCAAGACCTGGTTTTAATCTTGTCAGGTACAGCAAATTCTATACAACTGCTTAAGTGGTTATACAGGGCACTGGTGTACACCTCTGTATAGGAATCCATGTCATCTGCATTTGAGAGGGCTTTGAAACATCTTATATTATTACTTAGTTGGAGGTAATTTGTCTTTGAAGAATTCTTAATTGTTTTTTGAGCTTGATGAGGTATCTGGTCTTATAATTACATCGAACAAGACTGATTTATTGTCTGATCTTACCATGGAGGACATCACAAGATGTGTTTCAATGCTCTCCCCTGTTAGTGAGTACTATGTTCAGGACATTTGAGCCTCTTTAGGTGTACTGACTAGCTGTCCCAGAGCATTTGCATTGACCATGGGTAAGGTGTTGGGCTGTATTGCAAATGACACCAGTAAGTCCAGGTATGCAGTATACTTTTCCTGTTTCATGGTGGGGGACCTATAGCTAGCTGTGATGTGGTAGGGGGCTTTGCCTATAGTTAATTGGAAACGGAGTAGCTCCAGAAAGTGATACTGTCTGACCAGTCTCGAGGTGTACTTACCCTTAATGAAAATGGGTGCACCTCCTCTTTTGCTTCTTTCATACTCTTATGGTTTCGGTCTACTGAAGGCATTGTAGCCCTGCATGGCCGGGGTGCTTTCCATGTTTGTGAGCCATGTCTCAGTGACTGCACAGATATCAGCACCTTCCAAAGTCAGGAGTGCTTCCAGGGAGTGAGTTTCTTGTTTAGACTCCTAGCATTACACAGCAATACCTTGAGTTTATCTAGAGGGGATTTTGTTATGTTGGGAGGTTGGTTATTTTGACACTACCTAAAAAGGCACAATATGGGATGGTTAATGCCTTTGCCAGTATCTGAAAGCCTAGAGGAGACAGGCGCAGACTATTTCTGGCAAGGCAGTGTGGCCTGTTGGCCATGTCTTCCCAGGATGACTGATATTGGATCCCCCTGGACTGACACCAGAACCTAAGCTAGTTGTTAGTCAGTCATTTTTTATTTGTACTGAGGCATCATCCTTGTTGAAGATGTAATGCTGCTTAAAGCTGGGCTTATATCTGCTTGAGACACATAATCTGAGAGCTCAGTCATGTCTGTCTTACCAATGAGATACATCTCACGTCATTCACCCCCACATGGAGTATGACAGAGTCATACCGGTAGTTGTGGTTGAGTGACTTGAGTGCTTGAGTGACTTGACGGACCCTGACACCTGACAGGCAGCTAACCGTAACTTGTGCCTGATACAGCCTGGTGAGGCCACCATATGTGTGTTTCACAATGGAGTCACCTATGACCGATACATTAAGTTCTGTAGTGTTACACCTTATGGGCTTATTTGTTGAGACACAGTTGTGTGAGTTATTATGTGTTGTGGTTGTTTTTTTGCATTATTATGTGTGTAAGTGGTTTCCATTTGGGAGGCCTCTGATCTGTTGGTAAATTACTAGTGAGTACCTCTGCATACGTGGGTTTGTGTGTCATGTCCTTATTTAATGTGAGAAGTGTGTGTGTGTGTGTGTGTGTGTGTGTGTGTGTGTGTGTGTGCTGATAACCTGTTTGGCATTCAGTTTGTCCTTATGTGAGAGTCTTCCCTCCAATTTCATAGTGTAACTACATCTCTCACATAAAGTATTTGTTTGTTTCAGGAGTAAGTGGTTGTCAGTATACATGAGACAATTGCTACATTGCCTCAGGATGCCCATGTCTATCAGGCTGGCCAGAGAGATGATGGGAAACTGCCTTCCATGATGAACAGGCTCTTACTGTATGTTTTATTAGGAAAGGGAATGTGTTAATTTGACAGGACTGTGCTGGTAGCACCACAACTACAAGAGGGACCTATACTTTGTGTAGGCTAATATTGTTCAGTAAGGCACCACTGCTCAGTGTGCAACTAAGTTCTCCTAGAGCAGCAGAAAAGCTTGGAAGGGTTTCACTGACAGCTACTTAGGGAAAAACTGAGTTTCTAGGCTGTTGAGTCTATACAAGGTACTGCAAATCACTGTTGTGTGAAGAGCAGCACAGTGCAAATGCATGGTTTAAATATGAGCAATGAGAAGTCAGTTTTAAGCTAACTAGCATTCAGGAAAGCACACAATAAGCCTTCCCCCAGCAATCCCCAACTCAGACAGGTTAGATCATCACACTTCTGCCACAAAGGTGACAAATAACACCTTCTTAATGTAGAGTAGCTGGTTTGGAGTCCACCTGGAACAAGACCACACAAACTGCTTACAACAGCCCTACAACTAAAAGATACAGTGTAGTATAATGTATTTAACTACTTAAAGCAGCAGTAGACAGTACAGTATTTTTTTGCTATAAAGTGCAAAAATAACAGTAAAAAGTTTAATAAACATCTAAGTACAGTCACTATATATAAGAAAAATGCAAAAAAATACTTATGTATTTTCAGTAGTGGATTGCTCCAGGTGAAAGCAGATTCTCAGCAATCAGTAGCAAAGTTGCCAAATGATGAACAGCTCGGAGTGTCTATGCCAAAGACCGCACAAACATATATAGTGGATTGGAGAGCAATATGGAAACTGCTCCTGGACATTATTTATGAGTAAATGCCCTTCTTAAGTTTATTGATCAAAATAAACAACATTTATTTTATTAGTACCGCAATATGCTTCCCTATATTAAAAATGTTAAAACTAATCAGTTTTGTTTTTCTTGTTAGCTGATATTTAGTAAAATAATTTTGAAAATTTAGTTTTTTAAATTAATGTCATTTCAATGAAAAACTTTCATCAACCTGTTATTCTAATATTAGCTTTGCTTTTATTGGAAAAATATACTTGCACCATGCATTTTGAAATTTGGTATTCAGTTTAAGGCTAGGTTACTATTTGTGCAGACTGACCCTACCTTTCACCTGACAGAAATTTTTGTTGCACTTTAGTCACAGCAGCTGTTGAAAAATATATTCTAAATAAGATTATTTGCTTAATGAAATGCTTCAGCTTTTTTATTTTTATTATTTTATATTTTGTCTCCAAACCATCATACCGTTAAATAACACTGTATCATTTTCTTTAAACCCAGATGTGTTTTCCAGAATGTAGTACACTCTAGAATTATACACCCCATACCTCTCCAGATTTTTGGCCTGATATTTTTGGTATTTTCCTCATGGAAGTGATAGGCATTTCAGTTTCATATTTCATAGCCTTCAGAAAATACATAATAATGAAAAACAATGTCCAAAATGCATAAGACGTATACGTACTATCTCTCCTTAATTTTAACATTTTGCCTCCATTGTTTTTGGCTTTGTCCAGATTTCTTATGCTGAAAGGTTGAGAGGTATGTTCCTCCAACACATTTATAATTAACCTGGACACTCCCACAGTCATATGAAGAGCATCTAAGTGCTTATATACTTATACAGCTTAATCAGATGATGATGCTACCCTCTCTATACCTTATGCAGTATTTTTAGCTTCTGATAGTGTTTTCAGAACTTGGTCGTGTGTGATTACTGGAGGAAAGCTGGTTTCAAGTATATGTTTTGGGATAGATTTTTGAGGTAAAGTTTGAGCTGAATTTTTCAGCTAGTTTATTAGCTATATCTTCAGCCTCAGTGTAGGTAACATCATTCACAATCAGATCAACGCATTGCTGTGATGTACTTCTGAGATTATGAATATAAGTAAGAAATGCCCTGTGATTGTCTTTGGCTTGGTAGCTATTGTAGCCCCAAACTTGGCTTAGGTGGATTTTATTAAGTTTCTGAGTTATTTATTTACTTCACTGACAAGGGCTCTTTTGTTCTGGGAATTATTCTTTGAACTTTTGCTTGTAATTCTCTTCCCTTCATTATAAAGCTTGTAGATATTATGGTTCCACCAATTTAATTTATCCTTTTGTTGACGAGGTTAGTCCCACTAGACCAGCAGCCTCTGTTCAAGGGAGACCTGAGGTGGTATATATACTACTCGGGGAAATTTTTCCAGGGCATCGGAAACTTCCCCTACTCTTTTTGATAGATGCCATAGGATGTTTTACATCTACCAACTCATGCATATGGGGCCTCAGTTTAAAATCTCATCCAAGGGATGGCAGACTCAGGAGTACAGCTTTCCTGTTATACAGTACTGCAGTGTTAGCAGTCAAGCTATTTGGCGTGGGAATTAAACCCACAGTCTTCTGCATCAAAGGTGAGTGAGCTACCTGATAGGCCTCTGACCTAACCATGGGGGCTTGTTTCTAAGTTTTGCCCTACACTTGCTCCTACAGGGTATAATGGCATTTTTGCAGCTTAGATGCTGGGATAGTGCGATGGTGTACATTTCCATGTATTCACTGGAATTAACTGGATTTGGTGGGGATTTGAAGCTTGTGAATGTATCACTTAACAGTAGGTAGTTTATCTTAGATGAATTTCTAAAGGTATTAAGAAGAATAAAAAACAGTAGTCAGGCAACAAAACTGTGCAATTGTATGGAAAATAATAGTAAAATTATATACAATACAATGCACTGAGTCAATCTGGTAGTAGGTAAGAACGTTTACACTTTCACGATCTACAAATCGCTTCATCAGACTAAAACACAATGAAAACACTAATACATTTAAAGTATACAGTGCATTGTTTTGTATATAAATTTCTAAAGGTACCTTAGGTTGAAGGGATCTCTGGTTTCAGTTTTATTTTGAAGGAGGTGGTTTTGTGGTCAGACCTAACAAATAATGAAGATATGCAAGGAATACTGCAAGATGCCCTCATATTAGTAAGGATGAGATCAAAGATGTTGTTTCTCAAATTGAGCAGTCGGACTAATTGTTCCAGGGCATTTGTAATGACAAAGTCTGGGGTGTAGGTTTTCCAATCCATGGTTGGATAGTTTACATCACCTAGGAAAATGGTATTAGGTTTAATACTGAGCGATTCCAGTTTCTGTTGACAGGCATGTTTTTTTGGTTCATAGAGGGAGTTCTTTAGCTAGCTAATATGTGGTGCAGGACTTTTCTGTTGGTTGTTTGGACATGAAGAAGCTCTACAGCATCATGGTGCTTTATCTAGTCTTGATGTGAGTCTGTACTGGATGAAGATAGAAATACCTCTACTTTTTTCCCTAATGAACAGTAGCCATTCTAAACATGTGGAAGATGTACAAGCCCTGCACATCAGGAATGCTCTCTGCCATTTTAAACTAATGTCTCAGTGACTACAGAGATATCAACATCCTCTAGGTTAAGGAAGGCTTGCAGGGAATGCAGTTTCTTGTTCAGGCTCCTAGCAGTCATCAGTAATACTTTCTGATTTTCTTTCGCTTGCTTCGTTACGTTGGTAAGTTTATCAGGTTAGCATTGCCTTAAAACTTTACTATGGGTGTGGGCAATGTGTGTGCCAGTAATCCAAACCCTAGATAGGACAGTTGAAGACCATTGCTGATGAAGCAGCGTGGTCTGTCAATCATAGCCTCCCAGGTTGACAAATATTGGACACCCTTCAAATGACACCAATAAATTTGCCAATTATTTAAATAAATTATTTTTTTGCTCATGCTGTGGCATCATCCTTGGAGAAGATAGGATGCTGCTCAGTACTAGGCTCATACCTGCCTGAGATGCGTAGTATGACAGCTCCATCATCTCTGTCTTCATATAGTCCACGGAGGTACATCTCAAGTCATTGACACCCCTTTGATTTATCCCAAGGATAGTATTTTACAGTCAGTTTAGATATGAGATGCTTAGAAGTTTGAATATTTTGCAGGCTGTACTCTGATGTCTGAATATTATGAAGGTCGTTCTGATTTACTTTATTTACTGTTGCTAAGTTCTGTATTTATCCAGTTGAACTTCCAATCTGTTTTTGAAGCCACCCCCTGCTGCTGAATGTCTCAGTGTAATGTAGAAAAACTGATACTCAGAACTGTTCCGATTTTTTTTATACAATGTATCTTAAAAGTTCACAAACACAGAGGTCATGCTTAAAATGAAATTGTACTACTGCCTTTATTATGTGGGTGAAAGTATATGGCCAGTTCACTTCTAAATAAATGTCTGACCATCAGCTTTCACCCTAGTGACTTCTAGGTCAAGAACCATATAATCTCAAACCCTTCCAAAAATGTCTTATGCCCAACATACATGCATGCAGCATAGACATTAGAAAGTACATTTTCACAAATTATTACTAAGTAAACAGAATTGTTTTTTGAGCATGTAACAGAGGATAGGATACAGACTCCTTCAAGAAAGCTAGGGATGGGTGTAGAATAACTCCTTCACTCCAATGGAGTTCAGGAAGTTTGCACTTTTACTTCTAAGGGGCGGAGCCTAAGCCTTTTGACAGAATCAAATTGTGTCCTTACATTTCAAACAAATGTTCATATCTCTAGAACCATAATGGTTAAGAAAGACATATGAATGGCAAACTCTTCAGCACAAACTATATTTATAATGGCAGTGTTCTTTACGTTCTAGGTCTTAAACAGAATTTTATAAGTCATAGTAAACACAGTAACTGTTATGTTTGATATTTTGTAAACAACTTACAATATCTCAGCAGCCACTCAAGTTACACACATACTGTCAGAAGCATTTTATTCATCTAGCTGAGAGCTTTCATACGATGATAAGGAGTTTTGTCTGTATTAATTGGTTGTTGAGATATTTAGAAAAATGTGAAAATTATATCTATGCAAATTAATATAATAAAAACAACAGCTAAAATCTATTTACCTGCACCCCACATAGGTGAAATATTAATGCATTTGCCATTGTGCAAGCTTTAAGATGAAAACCCCGTACATAGCATAGTTTTGGAATTATTGATGCAAATATGAACAAGCAATATTTGACTCCCTAGATGAGTCAGTAGGAGTTAAGTGCAGATGCACCTGGAGGCTAAAGGTAAAATTAGGGCAGAATAGGCAGAAAACTTGCCCTTTTCTATGTTGCAACATTTCAGTTTATTCTGTTATTTCATCTTGCTATCTTTTGCCTTGCTGCGCTCTTTGCTCCTTCTCCTTAATGCCTTGTTTCATTGAAAATTACTTTTCACAGTTCCTGATTACCATGACCTGAGTAGCTTCTCTCTGTATTCTTTATTCCCTCTTTCCTCTGTTCCTGTGAAACATAGTTTGATATTTTCCTGCCCCTAATTACTTCTCAGCTGTCCTTGTTTTGGATGAACCTTCCTGTTTTCAGGCCTGATGTACCCCTGTACAGGATGTCCCTAGTTTTAGAGGCATTTCTTTATTTTCAGGCTTGATTTACCTCTTCACACAGTCTACTGAATCCCTCCTCGTCTACACATGATTTTTTAAGCTGTCTGGTATACAGAAAACCATACTACTTGGTCCACATACTAATGACACCATTAATGTAAGCAAAGAGGACAGACATTTTACTTATATCTTCTTTTTAGAAACAAAAATAAATTACCTTCTGTGGTACAATTTTGCAATAAATTTCATTAAAGTGTATAGATTTTACACTACCTTTTTGATAATGTGTTTATATTTTTCTATTATTTAACTGTCTCTGTTTTTAAACATGTTTCTGAGTAATATGCTGCATTCCTTCTAGAAGCATGAAGAGGTTTGTGTTATTTGGTATTCAGATTTTATGATAATGAGATTTCCTAATTTTTGTGTGGATGTAGCTACTTTTCAAAGTCCTTTGTGCCTTTGTTCAGTGTCTGCAGTTTAGCTAATTACTATTTGTCTTTCACTAAGCAAACGCACTTAGCAGCACATGCACTTTGTAAGTCTATATTGCCTTTCTTATCTTCATAGATTCATAGATATATAATAGACAATGCATCTAGAAAATCACTGAGAGCCTAGCCACTGCAGTGTACCTACTTCCCTTCTCCATAAAGGGTTGACAAGCCAAACATGGGGTGAATTTATGGCTACCCATCCTTTTGCTGAGTTAGAAAAACTAGCTACTTTGATATACAGTTAGAGCTTATTCCAAATTAAGGATATTCTTTGGAAGTGGTAAATATCCCACATATAGGTCCTGATTGTATTGGTGTGCAGGGTTAGATCCATAGTGCATTTGTGTTTTTTTCTCGTTTTATGAACATGCACGAGGTCAAGCAAAATAGTGTCATTTGCAGCCTTGTAAGCCAGGCAAAGCTCATCTTGTAGGAGTCTATAGGAGACGTAATGGAGTGATGGAGATTTTAGGCATTCTGTCGTAGTAATTTCTACAGGAGTCTATAAGAGATGTAATGGAGTGATGGAGATTTTAGGCCTTCTGTTGTAATAATTCCTACAGGAGTCTATAGGAGACGTAATGGAGTGATGGAGATTTTAGGCATTCTGTTGTAGTAATTCCTACAGGAGTCTATAGGAGACGTAATGGAGTGATGGAGATTTTAGGCATTCTGTTGTAGTAATTCCTACAGGAGTCTATAGGAGACGTAATGGAGTGATGGAGATTTTAGGCATTCTGTTGTAGTAATTCCTACAGGAGTCTATAGGAGACGTAATGGAGTGATGGAGATTTTAGCCATTCTATTGTAGTAATTCCTACAGGAGTCTATAGGAGACGTAATGGAGTGATGGAGATTTTAGCCATTCTGTTGTAGTAATTCCTACAGGAGTCTATAGGAGACGTAATGGAGTGATGGAGATTTTAGCCATTCTGTTGTAGTAATTCCTACAGGAGTCTATAGGAGACGTAATGGAGTGATGGAGATTTTAGACATTCTGTTGTAGTAATTCCTACAGGAGTCTATAGGATACGTAATGGAGTGATGGAGATTTTAGCCATTCTGTTGTAGTAATTCCTACAGGAGTCTATAGGAGACGTAATGGAGTGATGGAGATTTTAGCCATTCTGTTGTAGTAATTCCAATAGGAGTCTATAGGAGAAGTAATGGAGTGATGGAGATTTTAGCCATTCTGTTGTAGTAATTCCTATAGGAGTCTATAGGAGATGTAATGGAGTGATGGAGATTTTAGGCATTCTGTTGTAATAATTCCTTTAGTAGTCTATAGGAGATGTAATGGAGTGATGGAGATTTTAGGCATTCTGTTGTAGTAATTCTGATAGGAGTCTATAGGAGACGTAATGGAGTAATGGAGATTTTAGGCATTCTGTTGTAATAATTCCTTTAGAAGTCTATAGGAGATGTAATGGAGTGATGGAGATTTTAGGCATTCTGTTGTAGTAATTCCTACAGGAGTCTATAGGAGACGTAATACAGTGATGGAGATTTTAGGCATTCTGTTGTAGTAATTCCGATAGGAGTCTATAGGAGACGTAATGGAGTGATGGAGATTTTAGCCATTCTGTTGTAGTAATTCTTATAGGAGTCTATAGAGGTGTAATGGAGTGATAGAGATCTTAGGCAATCTGTTGTAGTAATTCCTATAGGAGTCTATAGGAGATGTAATGGAGTGATGGAGATTTTAGGCATTCTGTTGTACGAATTGGCCTACATTGGCTCATTGCAGAGTGTTTGATTGTATCATGGTGCTCTGATGTCTTCATTTTGTGTGGTGTTGAATCTTGTCGGACTTTTTGCTGATTTTTATTGCTTTTGTATTCTGTAGGCCAGTGTGTGAGATGCTCATGTATTACATGATGCTGTAGTCATTCCATGGATCAAAACTATCTGTCAGTAATATCGCTCATGGAAAGTCGCATAACTGAATATTTTCAGATTTATCTGACTTTGGCACCTAGATAGTCGGCAATATGTGCGTAGTCTACTGATTATTATTTATTTTTACTACCTGTACCTGGATTGTCCTGTGTGAAACACAGCAGGCCTTTCCAAAAGAATATTCATGTCAGGTTCAGCAGTAACTTTAAAGAGCAATTATATGTGATAGTTTGTTTAAAAGCCTTAGCTACATCTTACTGAAGCTGTATAAAACCCTTACCTACATCATACTGAAGCTGTATAAAAGCCGTACCTACATCTTACTGAAGCTGTATAAAAGCCTTACCTACAGCTTACTGAAGCTGTTTAAAACGCCTTACCTACAGCTTACTGAAGCTGTTAAAAAGCCTTACCTACATCATACTGAAGCTGTATAAAAGCCTTACCTACATCTTACTGAAGCTGTAGAAAAGCCTTACCTACAGCTTACTGAAGCTGTTTAAAACGCCTTACCTACAGCTTACTGAAGCTGTTAAAAAGCCTTACCTACAGCTTACTGAAGCTGTTAAAAAAACTGTCTTACAGCTTACTGAAGCTGTTTAAAAGCCTTACCTACAGCTTACTGAAGCTGTTTAAAAAATCTTAACCTACAGCTTACTGATGCTGCTAAAAAGCCTTACCTACAGCTTACTGAAGCTGTTAAAAAGCCTTACTTACAGCTTACTGAAGATGTGAAAAAGCCTTACCTACAGCTTACTGAAGCTGTTAAAAAGCCTTACTTACAGCTTACTGAAGATGTGAAAAAGCCTTACCTACAGCTTACTGAATCTGTTAAAAAGCCTTACATATGGCTTACTGAAGCTATTAAAAAGCCTTACCTACAGCTTATTGAAGCTGTTAAAAAGCCTTATCTACAGCCTACTAAAGCTGTTAAAAAGCCTTACCTTCAGCTTACTGAATCTGTTAAAAAGCCTTACCTACAGCTTACTGAAGCTTTTTAAAAGACTTACCAACAGTTTACTGAAGCTGTTAAAAAGCCATACCTACAGCTTACTGAAGCTGTTAAAAAGCCTTACCTACAGCTTACTGAAGCTGTTTAAAAATCCTTACCTACAGCTTACTGAAGCTGTTAAAAAGCCTTACATACAGCTTACTGAAGCTGTTTAAAACCCTTACCTACAGCTTACTGAAGCAGTTAAAAAGCCTTATCTACAGCTTACTGAAGCTGTTCGAAAGCCTTACCTACAACTTACTGAAGCTGTTAAAAAGCCTTACCTATTGCTTACTGAAGCTGTTAAAAAAGCATTACCTACAGCTTACTGAAGCTGTTGAAAAAATCTTACCTGCAGCTTACTGATGCTGCTAAAAAGCCTTACCTACAGCTTACTGAAGCTGTTAAAAAGCCTTACTTACAGCTTACTTAAGATGCGAAAAAGCCTTACCTGCAGCTTACTGAAACTGTTAAAAAGCCTTACATACAGCTTATTGAAGCTGTTAAAAAGCCTTATCTATAGCGTACTAAAGCTGTTAAAAAGCCTTACCTACAGCTTACTGAAGCTGTTAAAAAGCCTAACCTACAGATTACTGAAGCTTTTTTAAAAGACTTACCAACAGTTTACTGAAGCTGTTAAAAAGCCATACCTACAGCTTACTGAAGCTGTTAAAAAGCCTTACCTACAGCTTACTGAAGCTGTTTAAAAAGCCTTACCTACAGCTTACTGAAGCTGTTAAAAAGCCTTACCTACAGCTTACTGAAGCTGTTTAAAAAGCCTTACCTTCAGCTTACTGAATCTGTTAAAAAGCCTTACCTACAGCTTACTGAAGCTTTTTAAAAGACTTACCAACAGTTTACTGAAGCTGTTAAAAAGCCATACCTACAGCTTACTGAAGCTGTTAAAAAGCCTTACCTACAGCTTACTGAAGCTGTTTAAAACCCTTACCTACAACTTACTGAAGCTGTTAAAAAGCCTTACCTACAGATTACTGAAGGTGGTTAAAAAGCCTTACCTACAGCTTACTGAAGCTGTTTAAAAAGTCTTACCTTCAGCTTACTGAATCTGTTAAAAAGCCTTACCTACAGCTTACTCAAGCTTTTTAAAAGACTTACCAACAGTTTACTGAAGCTGTTAAAAAGCCATACCTACAGCTTACTGAAGCTGTAAAAAAGCCTTACCTACAGCTTACTGAGGCTGTTTAAAAAGCCTTACCTACAGCTTACTGAAACTGTTAAAAAGCCTTACATACAGCTTACTGAAGCTGTTTAAAACCCTTACCTACAGCTTACTGAAGCAGTTAAAAAGCCTTATCTACAGCTTACTGAAGCTGTAAAAAAGCCTTACCTACAACTTACTGAAGCTGTTAAAACGCCTTACCTACAGCTTACTGAAGCTTTTTAAAAGCCTTACCTACAGCTTACTGAAGCTGTTAAAAAAGCCTGTCTTACAGCTTACTGAAGCTGTTTAAAAAGCCTTATATACAGCTTAATGAAGCTGCTAAAAAGCCTTACCTACAGCTTACTAAAGCTGTTAAAAAGCCTTACCTACAGTTTACTGAAGCTGTTTAAAAAGCCTCACCTACAGCTTACTGAAGCTGTTTAAAAGCCTTACCCACAGCTTACTGAAGCTGTTAAAAAGCCTTACCTACAGCTTACTGAAGCTGTTTAAAAAGCCTTACCTACAGCTTACTGAAGCTGTTAAAAATCCTTACCTACAGCTTACTAAAACAGTTAAAAAGCCTTACCTACAGCTTACTGAAGCTGTTTAAAAAGCCTTACCTACAGCTTACTGAAGCTGTTAAAAAGCCTTACTTACAGCTTACTGAAGCTTTTAAAAGTCTTACCTACAGCTTACTGAAGCTGCTATAAAGCCATACCTACATCTTACTGAAGCTGTTAAAAAAGCCTTACAAACACCTTACTGAAGCTGTTTAAAATCCTTACATACAGCTTACTGAGGCTGTTTAAAAGCCTTACATGCAGCGTACTGAAGCTGTTTAAAAACCCTTAGCTACAGCTTTCTGAAGATGTTTAAAAAGCCTTACCAACAGCTTACTGAAGCTGTTAAAAAGCCTTGGCGCAAGCTTATTGAAGCTGTTAAAAAGTGTTATCTACAGCTCACTGAAGCTGTTAAAAAACCTTACCTGCAGCTTACTGAAGTTGTTAAAAAGCCTTACCTACAGCTTACTGAAGCTGTTTAAAAAGCCTTACCTACAGCTTATTGAAGCTGTTTAAAAAGCCTTACCTACAGCTTATTGAAGCTGTTAAGTAGCCTTACCTACAGCTTAATATAGGTGTTTAAAAAGCCTTACCAACAGCTTACTGAATCTGTTAAAAAGCCTTACCTAGAGCTTACTGAAGCTGTTAAAAAGCCATACCTACATCTTACTGAAGCTGTTTTTACCAACACCTTACAGTAGCTGTTAAAAAGCCTTACCTACAGCTTACTGAAGCTATTGAAAAAGCCTTACCTACATCTTACTGAAGCTGTTAAAAAGCCTTACCTACAGCTTACTGAAGCTGTTTAAAACGCCTTACCTACAGCTTACTGAAGCTGTTTAAAAAGCCTTACCTACATCTTATTGAAGCTGTTAAAAAGCCTTACTGAAAGCTTACTGAAACTGCTAAAAAGCATTACCTAAAGCTTACTGAAGCAGTTTGAAAGGCCTTACCTACATCTTACTGAAGCTGTTAAAAAGCCTTACCCACAGCTTACTGAAGCTGTTTAAAAAACCTTACCTACATCTTATTGAAGGTGTTAAAAAGCCTTACCGACAGCTTACTGAAACTGCTAAAAAGCATTAGCTAAAGCTTACTGAAGCTGTTTAAAAGGCCTTACCTACATCTTACTGAAGCTGTTAAAAAGCCTTACTTACAGCTTATTGTAGCTGTTTAAAAGCCTTACCTACAACTTACTGAAGCTATTAAAAAGCCTTGCCTACAGCTTACTGAAGTTGTTTAAAAAGCATTACCTACAGCTTACTGAAGCTGTTTAAAAAGCTTTACCTACATCTTATTGAAGCTGTTAAAAAGCCTTGCCTACAGCTTACTGAAGTTGTTTAAAAAGCATTACCTACATCTTACTGAAGCTGTTAAAAAGCCTTACCGACAGCTTAGTGAAGCTGTTAAAATGTTTTACCTACATCTTATTGAAGCTGTTTAAAAAGCCTTACATTCAGCTTACTGAATCTGTTAAAAAGCCTTACCTTCAGGTTACTGAAGCTGTTAAAAAGCCTTATCTACAGCTTACTGTAGCTGATTAAAAGCCTTGCCTACACTTTACCTTGTCTAAAGCTTCCTGAAGCTTTGTAAAAGCCTTACCTACAGCTTACTGAAGCTGTTAAAAAGCCTTACCTACAGCTTACTGAAGCTTTTTAAAAGCCTTACATACAGCTTACTAAAGCTGTTAAAACGCCTTGTCTAAAGCTCACTGAAGCTGTTTAAAAGCCTTACCTACAGCTTACTGAAGCTGTTAAAAAGACATACGTACAGCTTACTGAAGCTGTTAAAAAGCCTTAGCTACAGCTTACTGAAGCTTTTTAAAAGCCTTACCTACAGCTTACTGAAGCTGTTAAAAAGACATACGTACAGCTTACTGAAGCTATTAAAAAGCCTTACCTACTGCTTACTGAAGCTGTTTAAAAAGCCTTACCTACAGCTTACTGAAGCTGTTAAAAAGCCTTACATATAGCTTACTGAAGCTGTTTAAAACCCTTACCTACAGCTTACTGAAGCAGTTAAAAAGCCTTACCTACATCTTACTGAAGTTGTTAAAAAGCCTTACCTACAGCTTACTGATGCTGCTAAAAAGCCTTACCTACAGCTTACAAAAACAGTTAAAAAGGCTTCCCTACAGCTTACTGAAGCTGTTAAAAAGCCTTACTTACAGCTTACTGAAGATGTGAAAAAGCCTTACCTACAGCTTACGGAGGCTGTTAGAAAGTTTTACCTACAGCTTACTGAAGCTGTTTAAAAGCCTTACCTATATCTTACTGAAGCTGTTTAAAAAGTCTAACCTACAACTTACTGAAGCTGTTAAAAAGCCTTACCTACAGCTTATTGAAGCTGTTAAAAAGCCTTATCTACAGCCTACTACAGCTGTTAAAAAGCCTTACCTACAGCTTACTGAAGCTGTTAAAAAGCCTTACCTACAGCTTACTGAAGTTGGTTAAAATGCCTTACCTACAGCTTACTGAAGCTGTTAAAAAGCCTTACCTACAGCTTACTGTAGCTGTTAAAAAAACTTACCTACAGATTACTGAAGCTGTAAAAAAGCCTTGTCTAAAGCTTACTAAAGCTGTTTAAAAGCCTTACCTACAGCTTACTGAAGCTGTTAAAAAGCCTTACCTACAGCTTACTGAAGCTGTTTAAAACCCTTACCTACAGCTTACTGAAGCTGTTAAAAGGCCTTACCTACAGCTTACTGAAGCTGTTAAAAAACCTTACATACAGCTTATTGAAGCTGTTAAAAAGCCTTATCTATAGCCTACTAAAGCTGTTAAAAAACCTTACCTACAGCTTACTGAAGCTGTTAAAAAGCCTTACCTTCAGCTTACTGAATCTGTTAAAAAACTTTACCTACAGCTTACTGAAGCTGTTAAAAAGCCTTACCTACAGCTTACTGTAGCTGATTAAAAGCCTTACCTACAGCTTACTGAAGCTGTTAAAAAGCCTTGTCTAAAGCTTACTGAAGCTGTTAAAAAGCCTTACCTACAGCTTACTGAAGCTTTTTGAAAGCCTTACCTACAGCTTACTAAAGCTGTTAAAAAGCCTTGTCTAAAGCTTACTGAAGCTGTTTAAAAAGCCTTACCTACAGCTTACTGTTAAAAAGCCTTACCTACAGCTTACTCAAGCTGTTAAAAAAGCATTACCTACAGCTTACTCAAGCTGTTTAAAAAATCTTACCTGCAGCTTACTGATGCTGCTAAAAAGCCTTACCTACAGCTTACTAAAACAGTTAAAAAGCCTTACCTACAGCTTACTAAATATGTTTAAAAGCCTTACCTACATCTCACTGAAGCGGTTTAAAAAGTCGAACCTACAGCTTACTGAAGCTGTTAAAAAGCCTTACCTACAGCTTATTGAAGCTGTTAAAAAGCCTTATCTACAGCCTACTAAAGCTGTTAAAAAGTCTTACCTACAGCTTACTGAAGCTGTTAAAAAGCCTTACCTACACCTTACTGAAGTTGGTTAAAAAGCCTTACCTACAGCTTACTGAAGCTGTTAAAAAGACATACGTACAGCTTACTGAAGCTATTAAAAAGCCTTACCTACTGCTTACTGAAGCTGTTTAAAAAGCCTTACCTACAGCTTACTGAAGCTGTTAAAAAGCCTTACATACAGCTTACTGAAGCTGTTTAAAACCCTTACCTACAGCTTACTGAAGCAGTTAAAAAGCCTTACCTACATCTTACTGAAGCTGTTAAAAAAGCATTACCTACAGCTTACTGAAGCTGTTTAAAAAATCTTACCTATAGCTTACTGATGCTGCTAAAAAGCCTTACCTACAGCTTACAAAAACAGTTAAAAAGGCTTACCTACAGCTTACTAAAGCTGAAAGCCTTACTTACAGCTTACTGAAGATGTGAAAAAGCCTTACCTACAGCTTACGGAGGCTGTTAGAAAGTTTTACCTACAGCTTACTGAAGCTGTTTAAAAGCCTTACCTATATCTTACTGAAGCTGTTTAAAAAGTCTAACCTACAACTTACTGAAGCTGTTAAAAAGCTTTACCTACAGCTTATTGAAGCTGTTAAAAAGCCTTATCTACAGCCTACTACAGCTGTTAAAAAGCCTTACCTACAGCTTACTGAAGCTGTTAAAAAGCCTTACGTACAGCTTACTGAAGTTGGTTAAAATGCCTTACCTACAGCTTACTGAAGCTGTTAAAAAGCCTTACCTACAGCTTACTGAAGCTGTTTAAAACCCTTACCTACAGCTTAATGAAGCTGTTAAAAGGCCTTACCTACAGCTTACTGAAGCTGTTAAAAAGCCTTACCTACAGCTTACTGAAGCTGTTAAAAAGCCTTACATACAGCTTATTGAAGCTGTTAAAAAGCCTTATCTATAGCCTACTAAAGCTGTTAAAAAACCTTACCTACAGCTTACTGAAGCTGTTAAAAAGCCTTACCTACAGATTACTGAAGGTGGTTAAAAAGCCTTACGTACAGCTTACTGAAGCTGTTTAAAAAGCCTTACCTTCAGATTACTGAATCTGTTAAAAAACCTTACCTACAGCTTACTGAAGCTGTTAAAAAGCCTTACCTACAGCTTACTGTAGCTGATTAAAAGCATTACCTACAGCTTACTGAAGCTGTTAAAAAGCCTTGTCTAAAGCTTACTGAAGCTGTTAAAAAGCCTTACCTACAGCTTACTGAAGCTTTTTGAAAGCCTTACCTACAGCTTACTAAAGCTGTTAAAAAGCCTTGTCTAAAGCTTACTGAAGCTGTTTAAAAAGCCTTACCTACAGCTTACTGAAGCTGTTAAAAAGCCTTACCTACAGCTTACTCAAGCTGTTAAAAAAACATTACCTACAGCTTACTCAAGCTGTTTAAAAAATCTTACCTGCAGCTTACTGATGCTGCTAAAAAGCCTTACCTACAGCTTACTAAAACAGTTAAAAAGCCTTACCTACAGCTTATTAAATATGTTTAAAAGCCTTACCTACATTTCACTGAAGCGGTTTAAAAAGTCGAACCTACAGCTTACTGAAGCTGTTAAAAAGCCTTACCTACAGCTTATTGAAGCTGTTAAAAAGCCTTATCTACAGCCTACTAAAGCTGTTAAAAAGTCTTACCTACAGCTTACTGAAGCTGTTAAAAATCCTTACCTACAGCTTACTGAAGTTGGTTAAAAAGCCTTACCTACAGCGTACTGAAGCTGTTTAAAAAGCCTTACCTTCAGCGTACTGAATCTGTTAAAAAGCCTTACCTACAGCTTACTGAAGCTGTTAAAAAGCCTTACCTACATCTTACTGTAGCTGATTAAAAGTCTTACCTACAGATTACTGTAGCTGCTAAAAAGCCTAACCTACAGCTTACTGTAGCTGTTAAAAAGCCTTACCTACAGCTTACTGAAGCTGCTAAAAAGCCTTGTCTAAAGCTTACTGAAGCTGTTTAAAAGCCTTACCTACAGCTTACTGAAGCTGTTAAAAAGCCTTACCTACAGCTTACTGAAGCTGTTAAAAAGCTTTGTCTAAAGCTTATTGAAGCTGTTACAAGCCTTACCTAGAGTTTACTGAAGCTGTTTAATAAGCCTTACCTACATCTTACTGAAGCTGTTAAAAAACCTTACCTACAACTTACTGAAGCTGTTAAAAAGCCTTACCTACAGCTTACTGAAGCTATTTAAAAGGCCTTACCCACAGCTTACTGAAGCTGCAAAAACATCTTACCTAAACCCTAATGAAACTGCTTAAAAGCCTTACCTACAGCTTACTGAAGCTTTTTAAAAGCCTTACCTATAGCTTATGGAAGCTGTTAAAAAGCCTTACCTACAGCTTACTGAAGCTGTTAAAAAGCCTTACCTACAGCTTACTGAAGCTGTTAAAAAAGCCTGTCTTAAAGCTTACTGAAGCTGTTTAAAAAGCCTTACCTACAGCTTACTGAAGCTGCTAAAAAGCTTTACCTACAGCCTACTAAAGCTGTTAAAAAGCCTTACCTACAGTTTACTGAAGCTGTTTAAAAAGCCTTACCTACAGCTTACTGAAGCTGTTTAAAAGCCTTACCTACAGCTTACTAAAGCTGTTAAAAAGCCTTACCTACAGCTTACTGAAGCTGTTAAAAATCCTTACCTACAGTTTACTAAAACAGTTAAAAAGCCTTACCTACAGCTTACTGAAGCTGTTTAAAAAGCCTTACCTACAGCTTACTGAAGCTGTTAAAAAGCCTTACTTACAGCTTACTGAATCTTTTTAAAAGTCTTACCTACAGCTTACTGAAGCTGTTTAAAAAGCCTTACCTACAGCTTACTGAAGCTGTTAAAAAGCCTTACTTACAGCTTACTGAATCTTTTTAAAAGTCTTACCTACAGCTTACTGAAGCTTCTATAAAGCCATACCTACATCTTTCTTGAAGCTGTTAAAAAAGCCTTACCAACACCTTACTTGAAGCTGTTTAAAAGCCTTACATGCAGCTTACTGAAGCTGTTTAAAAGCCTTACCTGCAGCGTACTGATGCTGTTTAAAAAGCCTTGGCTACAGCTTTCTGAAGCTGTTTAAAAAGCCTTACCTACAGCTTACTGAAGCTGTTAAAAAGTGTTATCTACAGCTCACTGAAGCTGTTAAAAAACCTTACCTGCAGCTTACTGAAGTTGTTAAAAAGCCTTACCTACAGATTACTGAAGCTGTTTAAAAAGCCTTACCTACAGCTTATTGAAGCTGTTAAATAGCCTTACCTACAGCTTAGTATAGGTGTTTAAAAAGCCTTACCAACACCTTACTGTAGCTGTTAAAAAGCCTTACCTACAGCTTACTGTAGCTATTTAAAAAGACTTACATACATCTTACTGAAGCTGTTAAAAAGCCTTGTCTAAAGCTTACTGAAGCTGTTTAAAAGCCTTACCTACAGCTTACTGAAGCTGTTAAAAAGCCTTACGTACAGCTTACTGAAGCTGTTTAAAACCATTACCTACAGCTTACTGAAGCTGTCAAAAGGCCTTACCTACAGCTTACTGAAGCTGTTAAAAAGCCTTACCTACAGCTTACTGAAGCTGTTAAAAAGCCTTACATACAGCTTATTGAAGCTGTTAAAAAGCCTTATCTATAGCCTACTAAAGTTGTTAAAAAACCTTACCTACAGCTTACTGAAGCTGTTAAAAAGCCTTACCTACAGATTACTGAAGGTGGTTAAAAAGCCTTACCTACAGCTTACTGAAGCTGTTTAAAAAGCCTTACCTTCAGCTTACTGAATCTGTTAAAAAACCTTACCTACAGCTTACTGAAGCTGTTAAAAAGCCTTACCTACAGCTTACTGTAGCTGATTAAAAGCCTTACCTACAGCTTACTGAAGCTGTTAAAAAGCCTTTTCTAAAGCTTACTGAAGCTGTTAAAAAGCCTTACCTACAGCTTACTGAAGCTTTTTGAAAGCCTTACCTACAGCTTACTAAAGCTGTTATAAAGCCTTGTCTAAAGCTTACTGAAGCTGTTTAAAAAGCCTTACCTACAGCTTACTGAAGCTGTTAAAAAGCCTTACCTACAGCTTACTCAAGCTGTTAAAAAAGCATTACCTACAGCTTACTCAAGCTGTTTAAAAAATCTTACCTGCAGCTTACTGATGCTGCTAAAAAGCCTTACCTACAGCTTACTAAAACAGTTAAAAAGCCTTACCTACAGCTTACTGAAGCTGTTAAAAAGCCTTACTTACAGCTTACTGAAGATGTGAAAAAGCCTTACCTACAGTTTACTGAAGCAGTTAAAAAGTTTTACCTACAGCTTACTGAATATGTTTAAAAGCCTTACCTACATCTCACTGAAGCGGTTTAAAAAGTCGAACCTACAGCTTACTGAAGCTGTTAAAAAGTCTTACCTACAGCTTATTGAAGCTGATAAAAAGCCTTATCTACAGCCTACTAAAGCTGTTAAAAAGCCTTACCTACAGCTTACTGAAGCTGTTAAAAAGCCTTACCTACAGCTTACTGAAGTTGGTTAATAAGCCTTACCTACAGCTTACTGAAGCTGTTTAAAAAGCCTTACCTTCAGCTTACTGAATCTGTTAAAAAGCCTTACCTACAGCTTACTGAAGCTGTTAAAAAGCCTTACCTACATCTTACTGTAGCTGATTAAAAGTCTTACCTACAGATTACTGTAGCTGCTAAAAAGCCTTACCTACAGCTTACTGTAGCTGTTAAAAAGCCTTACCTACAGCTTACTGAAGCTGCTAAAAGCCTTGTCTAAAGCTTACTGAAGCTGTTTAAAAGCCTTACCTACAGCTTACTGAAGCTGTTAGAAAGCCTTACCTACAGCTTACTGAAGCTGGTAAAAAGCTTTGTCTAAAGCTTATTGAAGCTGTTACAAGCCTTACCTAGAGTTTACTGAAGCTGTTTAATAAGCCTTACCTACATCTTACTGAAGCTGTTAAAAAACCTTACCTACAGCTTACTGAATCTGTTAAAAAGCCTTACCTATAGCTTACTGAAGCTATTTAAAAGGCCTTACCTACAGCTTACTGAAGCTGCAAAAAAATCTTACTTAAACCCTACTGAAACTGTTTAAAAGCCTTACCTACAGCTTACTGAAGCTTTTTAAAAGCCTTACCTATAGCTTACGGAAGCTGTTAAAAAGCCTTACCTACAGCTTACTGAAGCTGTTAAAAAGCCTTACCTACAGCTTACTGAAGCTGTTAAAAAAGCCTGTCTTAAAGCTTACTGAAGCTGTTTAAAAAGCCTTACCTACAGCTTACTGACACTGCTAAAAAGCTTTACCTACAGCTTACTAAAGCTGTTAAAAAGCCTTACCTACAGTTTACTGAAGCTGTTTAAAAAGCCTCACCTACAGCTTACTGAAGCTGTTTAAAAGCCTTACCTACAGCTTACTAAAGCTGTTAAAAAGCCTTACCTACAGCTTACTGAAGCTGTTTAAAAAGCCTTACCTACAGCTTACTGAAGCTGTTAAAAATCCTTACCTACAGTTTACTAAAACAGTTAAAAAGCCTTACCTACAGCTTACTGAAGCTGTTTAAAAAGCCTTACCTACAGCTTACTGAAGCTGTTAAAAAGCCTTACTTACAGCTTACTGAATCTTTTTGAAAGTCTTACCTACAGCTTACTGAAGCTTCTATAAAGCCATACCTACATCTTTCCTGAAGCTGTTAAAAAAGCCTTAGCAACACCTTACTGAAGCTGTTTAAAAGCCTTACATACAGCTTACTGAAGCTGTTTAAAAGCCTTACCTACAGCATACTGAAGCTGTTTAAAAAGCCTTAGCTACAGCTTTCTGAAGCTGTTTAAAAAGCCTTACCTACAGCTTACTGAAGCTGTTAAAAAGCCTTGCCGACAGCTTATTGAAGCTGTTAAAAAGGGTTATCTACAGCTCACTGAAGCTGTTAAAAAACCTTACCTGCAGCTTACTGAAGTTGTTAAAAAGCCTTACCTACAGCTTACTGAAGCTGTTTAAAAAGCCTTACCTACAGCTTATTGAAGCTGTTAAATAGCCTTACCTACAGCTTAGTATAGGTGTTTAAAAAGCCTTACCAACACCTTACTGTAGCTGTTAAAAAGCCTTACCTACAGCTTACTGAAGCTATTTAAAAAGCCTTACCTACATCTTACTGAAGCTGTTAAAAAGCCGTACCTACAGCTTACTGAAGCTGTTTAAAACACCTTACCTACAGCTTACTGAAGCTGTTTAAAAAGCCTTACCTACATCTTATTGAAGCTGTTAAAAACCCTTACCGACAGCTTACTGAAACTGCTAAAAAGCATTACCTAAAGCTTACTGAAGCTGTTTGAAAGGCCTTACCTACATCTTACTGAAGCTGTTAAAAAGCCTTACTTACAGCTTATTGTAGCTGTTAAAAAGCCTTACCTTCAACTTACTGAAGCTATTAAAAAGCCTTACCAACAGCTTACTGAAGCTGTTAAAAAGACTTACCTACAGCTTACTGAAGCTGTTTAAAAAGCCTTACCTACATCTTATTGAAGCTGTTAAAAAGCCTTGCCTACAGCTTACTGAAGTTGTTTAAAAAGCATTACCTACATCTTACTGAAGCTGTTAAAAAGCCTTACCGACAGCTTACTGAAGCTGTTAAAATGTTTTACGTACAGCTTACTGAAGCTGTTTAAAAGCCTTACCAACATCTCACTGAAGCTGTTTAAAAAGTCTAACCTACAACGTACTGAAGCTGTTAAAAAGCCTTACCTACAGCTTACTGAAGCTGTTAAAAAGCCTTGTCTAAAGCTTACTGAAGCTGTTTAAAAGCCTTACTTACAGCTTACTGAAGCTGTTAAAAAGACATACGTACAGCTTACTGAAGCTGTTAAAAAGCCTTAGCTACAGCTTACTGAAGGTTTTTAAAAGCCTTACCTACAGCTTACTGAAGCTGTTAAAAAGACATATGTACAGCTTACTGAAGCTATTAAAAAGCCTTACCTACTGCTTACTGAAGCTGTTTAAAAAGCCTTACCTACAGCTTACTGAAGCTGTTAAAAATCCTTACATACAGCTTACTGAAGCTATTTAAAACCCTTACCTACAGCTTACTGAAGCAGTTAAAAAGCCTTACCTACATCTTACTGAAGTTGTTAAAAAGCCTTACCTACAGCTTACCGAAGCTGTTAAAAAAGCATTACCTACAGCTTACTGAAGCTGTTTAAAAAATCTTACCTACAGCTTACTGATGCTGCTAAAAAGCCTTACCTAAAGCTTACTAAAACAGTTAAAAAGCCTTACCTACAGCTTACGGAAGCTGTTAAAAAGCCTTGTCTAAAGCTTCCTGAAGCTGTGTAAAAGCCTTACCTACAGCTTACTGAAGCTGTTAAAAAGCCTTACCTACAGCTTACTGAAGCTTTTTAAAAGCCTTACCTACAGCTTACTAAAGCTGTTAAAAAGCCTTGTCTAAAGCTTACTGAAGCTGTTTAAAAGCCTTACTTACAGCTTACTGAAGCTGTTAAAAAGACATACGTACAGTTTACTGAAGCTGTTAAAAAGCCTTAGCTACAGCTTACTGAAGGTTTTTAAAAGCCTTACCTACAGCTTACTGAAGCTGTTAAAAAGACATATGTACAGCTTACTGAAGCTATTAAAAAGCCTTACCTACTGCTTACTGAAGCTGTTTAAAAAGCCTTACCTACAGCTTACTGAAGCTGTTAAAAAGCCTTACATACAGCTTACTGAAGCTGTTTAAAACCCTTACCTACAGCTTACTGAAGCAGTTAAAAAGCCTTACCTACATCTTACTGAAGTTGTTAAAAAGCCTTACCTACAGCTTACTGAAGCTGTTAAAAAAGCATTACCTACAGCTTACTGAAGCTGTTTAAAAAATCTTACCTACAGCTTACTGATGCTGCTAAAAAGCCTTACCTAAAGCTTACTAAAACAGTTAAAAAGCCTTACCTACAGCTTACTAAAGCTTTTAAAAAGCCTTAATTACAGCTTACTGAAGATGTGAAAAAGCCTTACCTACAGCTTACGGAGGCTGTTAGAAAGTTTTACCTACAGCTTACTGAAGCTGTTTAAAAGCCTTACCTATATCTCACTGAAGCTGTTTAAAAAGTCTAACCTACAACTTACTGAAGCTGTTAAAAAGCCTTACCTACAGCTTATTGAAGCTGTTAAAAAGCCTTATCTACAGCCTACTACAGCTGTTAAAAAGCCTTACCTACAGCTTACTGAAGCTGTTAAAAAGCCTTACTTACAGCTTACTGAAGTTGGTTAAAATGCCTTACCTACAGCTTACTGAAGCTGTTAAAAAACCTTACCTACAGCTTACTGTAGCTGTTAAAAAACCTTACCTACAGCTTACTGAGGCTGTTAAAAAGCCTTGTCTAAAGCTTACTGAAGCTGTTTAAAAGCCTTACCTACAGCTTACTGAAGCTGTTAAAAAGCCTTACCTACAGCTTACTGAATCTGTTTAAAAGCCTTAGCTACAGCTTACTGAAGCTGTTAAAAAGCCTTACCAACATCTTACTGAAGCTGTGTAAAAGCCTTACCTACAGTTTATTGAAGCTGTTAAAAGCCTTACCTAGAGTTTACTGAAGCTGTTAAAAAGCCTTACCTACAGCTTACTGAAGGTATTTAAAAGGCCTTTCCTACAGCTTACTGAAGATGTAAAAAAATCTTACCTAAACCCTACTGAAGCTGTTTAAAAGACTTACCTACAGCTTACTGAAGCTGATAAAAAGCCTTACATACATCTTAATGAAGCTGTTTAAAAGCCTTACCTACAGCTTACTGAAGCTTTTTAAAAGCCTTACCTACAGCTTACTGAAGCTGTTAAAATGCCTTACCTACAGCTTACTGAAGCTGTTAAAAAGCCTTACCTACAGCTTACTGAAGCTGTTAAAAAACCTGTCTTAAAGCTTACTGAAGCTGTTTAAAAAGCCTTACCTACAGCTTTCTGAAGCTGTTTAAAAATCCTTACCTACAGCTTAATGAAGCTGTTAAAAGGCCTTACCAACAACTTATTGAAGCTGTTTAAAAAGCGTTACCTACAGCTTACTGAAGCTGTTAAATAGCCTTACCTACAGCTTACTATAGGTGTTTAAAAAGACTTACCTACAGCATACTGAATCTGTTAAAAAGCCTTACCTAGAGCTTGCTAAAGCTGTTAAAAAGCCTTACCTACAACTTACTGTAGCTGCTTAAAAGCCTTACCTACAGCTTACTGTAGCTGTTAAAAAGCCTTACCTACAGCTTACTGTAGCTGTTAAAAAGCCTTACGTATAGCTTACTAAACCTGTTAAAAAGCCTTACCTACAGCTTACTGAAGCTGTTAAAAGCCTTACCTACAGCTTACTGAAGCTTTTTAAAAGCCTTACCTATGGCTTACTGAAGCTGTTAAAAAGCCTTACCTACAGCTTACTGAAGCTGTTAAAAAGCCTTATCTACAGCTTACTGAAGCTGTTTAAAAGGCCTTAACTACATCTTACTGAAGCTGTAAAAAAGCTTTACCTAAAGCCTACTGAATCCGTTTAAAAGCCTTACCTACAGCTTAGTGAAGCTGTTAAAAAAGCTTACCTACAGCTTAGTGAAGCTGTTAAAATGGCTTACCTACAGCTTACTGAAGCTTTTTAAAAGCCTTACCTACACCTTACTGAAGCTGTGTAAAAGCCTTACCTACAGCTTACTGAAGCTGAGTAAAAGCCTTACCTACAGCTTACTGAAGCTATTAAAAAGCCTTACTGACAGCTTACTGAAGCTGCTGAAAAGCATTACCTACAGCTTACTGAAGCTGTTTGAAAGGCCTTACCTACATCTTACTGAAGCTGTTAAAAAGCCTTACTGACAACTTACTGAAGCTGTTAAAAAGACATACGTACAGCTTACTGAAGCTGTTAAAAAGCCTTAGCTACAGCTTACTGAAGGTTTTTAAAAGCCTTACCTACAGCTTACTGAAGCTGTTAAAAAAGACATATGTACAGCTTACTGAAGCTATTAAAAAGCCTTACCTACTGCTTACTGAAGCTGTTTAAAAAGCCTTACCTACAGCTTACTGAAGCTGTTAAAAATCCTTACCTACAACTTACCGAAGCTGTTAAAAAAGCATTACCTACAGCTTACTGAAGCTGTTTAAAAAATCTTACCTACAGCTTACTGATGCTGCTAAAAAGCCTTACCTAAAGCTTACTAAAACAGTTAAAAAGCCTTACCTACAGATTACTGAAGCTGTTAAAAAGCCTTGTCTAAAGCTTCCTGAAGCTGTGTAAAAGCCTTACCTACAGCTTACTGAAGCTGTTAAAAAGCCTTACCTACAGCTTACTGAAGCTTTTTAAAAGCCTTACCTACAGCTTACTAAAGCTGTTAAAAAGCCTTGTCTAAAGCTTACTGAAGCTGTTTAAAAGCCTTACTTACAGCTTACTGAAGCTGTTAAAAAGACATACGTACAGCTTACTGAAGCTGTTAAAAAGCCTTAGCTACAGCTTACTGAAGGTTTTTAAAAGCCTTACCTACAGCTTACTGAAGCTGTTAAAAAGACATATGTACAGCTTACTGAAGCTATTAAAAAGCCTTACCTACTGCTTACTGAAGCTGTTTAAAAAGCCTTACCTACAGCTTATTGAAGCTGTTAAAAAGCCTTACATACAGCTTACTGAAGCTGTTTAAAACCCTTACCTACAGCTTACTGAAGCAGTTAAAAAGCCTTACCTACATCTTACTGAAGTTGTTAAAAAGCCTTACCTACAGCTTACTGAAGCTGTTAAAAAAGCATTACCTACAGCTTACTGAAGCTGTTTAAAAAATCTTACCTACAGCTTACTGATGCTGCTAAAAAGCCTTACCTAAAGCTTACTAAAACAGTTAAAAAGCCTTACCTACAGCTTACTGAAGCTGTTCAAAAGCCTTACTTACAGCTTACTGAAGATGTGAAAAAGCCTTACCTACAGCTTACGGAGGCTGTTAGAAAGTTTTACCTACAGCTTACTGAAGCTGTTTAAAAGCCTTACCTATATCTCACTGAAGCTGTTTAAAAAGTCTAACCTACAACTTACTGAAGCTGTTAAAAAGCCTTACCTACAGCTTATTGAAGCTGTTAAAAAGCCTTATCTACAGCCTACTACAGCTGTTAAAAAGCCTTACCTACAGCTTACTGAAGCTGTTAAAAAGCCTTACTTACAGCTTACTGAAGTTGGTTAAAATGCCTTACCTACAGCTTACTGAAGCTGTTAAAAAACCTTACCTACAGCTTACTGTAGCTGTTAAAAAACCTTACCTACAGCTTACTGAAGCTGTTAAAAAGCCTTGTCTAAAGCTTACTGAAGCTGTTTAAAAGCCTTACCTACAGCTTACTGAAGCTGTTAAAAAGCCTTACCTACAGCTTACTGAAGCTGTTTAAAAGCCTTAGCTACAGCTTACTGAAGCTGTTAAAAAGCCTTACCAACATCTTACTGAAGCTGTGTAAAAGCCTTACCTACAGTTTATTGAAGCTGTTAAAAGCCTTACCTAGAGTTTACTGAAGCTGTTAAAAAGCCTTACCTACAGCTTACTGAAGCTATTTAAAAGGCCTTTCCTACAGCTTACTGAAGATGTAAAAAAATCTTACCTAAACCCTACTGAAGCTGTTTAAAAGACTTACCTACAGCTTACTGAAGCTGATAAAAAGCCTTACGTACATCTTAATGAAGCTGTTTAAAAGCCTTACCTACAGCTTACTGAAGCTTTTTAAAAGCCTTACCTACAGCTTACTGAAGCTGTTAAAATGCCTTACCTACAGCTTACTGAAGCTGTTAAAAAGCCTTACCTACAGCTTACTGAAGCTGTTAAAAAACCTGTCTTACAGCTTACTGAAGCTGTTTAAAAAGCCTTACCTACAGCTTTCTGAAGCTGTTTAAAAATCCTTACCTACAGCTTAATGAAGCTGTTAAAAGGCCTTACCAACAACTTATTGAAGCTGTTTAAAAAGCGTTACCTACAGCTTACTGAAGCTGTTAAATAGCCTTATCTACAGCTTACTATAGGTGTTTAAAAAGACTTACCTACAGCATACTGAATCTGTTAAAAAGCCTTACCTAGAGCTTACTAAAGCTGTTAAAAAGCCTTACCTACAACTTACTGTAGCTGCTTAAAAGCCTTACCTACAGCTTACTGTAGCTGTTAAAAAGCCTTACCTACAGCTTACTGTAGCTGTTAAAAAGCCTTACGTACAGCTTACTAAACCTGTTAAAAAGCCTTACCTACAGCTTACTGAAGCTGTTAAAAGCCTTACCTACAGCTTACTGAAGCTTTTTAAAAGCCTTACCTATGGCTTACTGAAGCTGTTAAAAAGCCTTACCTACAGCTTACTGAAGCTGTTAAAAAGCCTTATCTACAGCTTACTGAAGCTGTTTAAAAGGCCTTAACTACATCTTACTGAAGCTGTAAAAAAGCTTTACCTAAAGCCTACTGAACCGCTTAAAGCCTTACCTACAGCTTAGTGAAGCTGTTAAAAAAGCTTACCTACAGCTTAGTGAAGCTGTTAAAATGGCTTACCTACAGCTTACTGAAGCTTTTTAAAAGCCTTACCTACACCTTACTGAAGCTGTGTAAAAGCCTTACCTACAGCTTACTGAAGCTGAGTAAAAGCCTTACCTACAGCTTACTGAAGCTATTAAAAAGCCTTACTGACAGCTTACTGAAGCTGCTGAATAGCATTACCTACAGCTTACTGAAGCTGTTTGAAAGGCCTTACCTACATCTTACTGAAGCTGTTAAAAAGCCTTACTGACAACTTACTGAAGCTGCTGAAAAGCATTACCTACAGCTTACTGAAGCTGTTTGAAAGGCCTTACCTACATCTTACTGAAGCTGTTAAAAAGCCTTACTGACAGCTTACTGAAGCTGCTGAAAAGCATTACCTACAGCTTACTGAAGCTGTTTGAAAGGCCTCACCTACATCTTACTGAAGCTGTTAAAAAGCCTTACTGACAGCTTACTGAAGCTGCTGAAAAGCATTACCTACAGCTTACTGAAGCTGTTTAAAAGGCCTTACCTACATCTTACTGAAGCTGTTAAAAAGCCTTACTGACAGCTTACTGAAGCTGCTGAAAAGCATTACCTACAGCTTACTGAAGCTGTTTGAAAGGCCTTACCTACATCTTACTGAAGCTGTTAAAAAGCCTTACCTACAGCTTATTGAAGCTGTTAAATGCCTTACTTACATCTTACTGAAGTTGTTTAAAAAGCCTTACCTACAGCTTACTGAAGCTGTTTAATAAGCCTTACCTACAGCTTACTGAAACTGTTTAATAAGCCTTACCTACAGCTTACTGAAGTTGTTAAAAATCCTTACCTACAGCTTACTGAAGCTGTTTAAAAGCCTTACGTACAGCTTACTGAAGCTGTTAAAAAGCCTTACCTACATCTTACTGAAGCTGTTTAAAAAGTCTTACCTACAGCTTACTGCAGCTGTTAAAAAGCCTTACCTACAGCTTACTGAAGCGGTTAAAAAGCCTTACCTACAGCTTACTAAATCTGTTAAAGTGCCTTACCTAGAACTTACTGAATCTGTTAAAAAGCCTTACCTACAGTTTACTGTAGCTGTTAAAAAGCCTTACCTGCATCTTACTGAATCTGTTAAAAAGCCTTACCTACAGCTTACTGAAGCTGTTTAAAAAGCCTTACCTACATCTTACTGAATCTGTTAAAAAGCCTTATCTACAGCTTACTGAATCTGTTAAAAAGCCTTGCCTGCAGCTAGCTGATGCTGTTAAAAAACTTGCCAACAACTTACTGTAGCTGTTCAATAAGCCTTACCTACAGCTTACTGAAGCTGTTTAAAAAGCCTTACCTACATCTTACTGAATCTGTTAAAAAGCCTTATCTACAGCTTACTGAATCTGTTAAAAAGCCTTGCCTACAGCTAGCTGATGCTGTTAAAAAAACTTGCCAACAACTTACTGTAGCTGTTCAATAAGCCTTACCTACAGCTTACTGAAGCTGTTAAAAAGCCTTATGTACAGCTTACTGAAGCTAGTAAAAAGCCTTACCTACAGCTTACTGAAGCTGTTTAAAGAGCCTTACGTACATCTTGCTGAATCTGTTAAAAATTCTTACCTACAGCTTACTGAAGCTGTTAAAAAACCTTACCTACATCTTACTGAAGCTGTTAAAAAGCCTTACCTATAGCTTACTGAACCCATTAAAAAGCCTTACCTACATCTTAGTGTAGCTGTTAAATAGCCTTACCTACATCTTACTAAAGCTGTTAAAAAGCCTTACCTACAGCTTACTGAACCTATTAAAAAGCCTTAACTACAGCTTACTGAATCTGTTAAAAAGCCTTACCTACAGCTTACTGAACCTAGTAAAAAGCCTTACCTACAGATTACCAAATCTGTTAAAAAGCCTTACCTACAGCTTACTGAAGCTGTTAAAAAGCCATACCTACAGCTTACTGAAGCTGTTTAAAAAGCCTTACCTACATCTTACTGAATCTGTTAAAAAGCCTTACCTACAGCTTACTGAAGCTGTTAAAAAGCCTTACCTACATCTTATTGAAGCTGTTAAAAAGCCTTACCTACAGCTTACTGAACCTATTAAAAAGCCTTACCTACATCTTACTGAAGATGTTAAAAAGCCTTACCAACATCTTCCTGAAGCTGTTAAAAAGCCTTACCTACAGCTTACTGAACCTATTAAAAAGCCTTACCTACAGCTTACTGAATCTGTTAAAAAGCCTTACCTACAGCTTTCTGAACCTATTAAAAAGCCTTACCTACAGCTTACCAAATCTGTTAAAAAGCCTTACCTACAGCTTACTGAAGCTGTTAAAAAGCCTTACCTACAGCTTACTGAACCTATTAAAAAGCCTTACCTACAGCTTACTGAATCTGTTAAAAAGGCTTATCTACAGCTTACTGAAGCTGCTAAAAAGCCTTACCTACAGCTTACTGAACCTATTAAAAAGCCTTACCTACATTTTACT